>NC_142090.1:32254207-32558269 GCF_054644295.1 Miniopterus natalensis
TCTAATGTCAAAAGCTATTTATGTTCAAGTATTCTGATAAATATTTGATCTGGTTTTGTGTGTGTGTGTGTGTGTGTGTGTGTGTGTGTTTTCCTGGTTTAACATTCCTGGTTTTATTAGGTGATAAGGTAAATTAATTCAGATTGGGAATAGCTGGGGACTGGAAGCCTTTAGGAGAACAATGTGGCCACATGGGCATACAGTGGTGAGAGCATAAACTAGAGCTGTGGCCTAGAGAAATGAGAGATGGATATGAAGGCTGTTGTGGTTGCCAGGTGATAGGATTTGGTAACAGTTTTATAGCAGGAGAGGGGTGTGTCAAAGGTGATGCTCTAATGTCCATCATGGAACATTGGAACACTGAGTGGAAAGAGAGTGGTGCCATTCAGTAAGAGGGGGAACCCTGAGGAGAAAAGGGAAGAGAGTGAACATGTATTGAGTGCCTGCTCTGTGCCTAATGGCCTTATTTCCATTGTCTTCAAATCCCTCACTCTGTGTGATGTGGCTCCTCTATGTTTCACCATCTCTGTTCACTTGGCTAGATTTCCATAAGGGTAAGGATTCTGAACAGCCAGGGATTGGGTCTAGCTATTCACAGTGTCTCCCTGCACAGAGTATAGGGCCTGGCAAGCACCTTTGCGGCATCAGTTCTCTCATCCGTTGATCCAGTGACTGGTTGACGCCAAGGTAGTTTTAGTGGGGAACCTCCTCTGGTCAGGCCTAGCTTTTACTTTAGCCCAGTCTTCTAGCACATCTCAGATGCTGCTGAGAGGGCTTCTTCCCCCCTGCAGCCCAGCGCCCTCGGTAGCACTGTGTGACAATGTTGACTGTGGTGCTGGGCACTGGCTTCTGCTACTGCTGAACAGTGTGACAGCACAGTGACAGGAATTCAAGGCCTGATGCCCTGGCCTTTTTTGCTCTTCTGATTTGTGAAGTATGTTTGACATTCTGTCAGGGTTCTTCACTTCCTTTACAATCAGCTATTTATAAAGATGCCTCTATATAACAGGCCATCTTATCCCAAAATCCCTATTTGTAGTTCCTTTATTTTGTTCAGAGGTGAGAAGTTTCAGTTTTTCATAAGGTAGTTGTCATAAGGTAGTATTTTTTCCCAAATATATGTGTGAAAATAGTCTCTAACTACCAACACTTTGGTTTACCAAACACTCCTGCTTTACTCTTTGGCAAACCCTGGACAGTGAAGAAACCAGTCTGTAAAGCACCTCATCCACCCATAGAGGCACAACTGCCGGAAGTTCAGACATTGATCCCTCTGTGTCTGCTGTTCCTCAAAATCCTACTTCTGCCCGTTTATCACACACACACCCTTTATGGTTTTCTTTTAGCATGCAGAGATGCTCAGTGTATGCTCTGTTGCTTAATTTTTTAATGCCCTGAGAAGAGCTATAGCTTGATTTCAAAAGTAAAACTCTGAAGAATCACTTTAGTGTGACTTGGGGTGTGGAGCCACCATCCCATAGCGTGTGTCTTTAAAGTGTGTTTAAATAAATGAGAGAATTTTGGTAAACAAAAGTAGTTCTTTCTCTTGGTGGAAGTTTGCTATGGATAAGATACACCATCTCAGACTAGGAAAGTACCTTTGCCTATCTCCTGGGGCACTGGAAGGCGCCATGGGCAGTACCTTATGATGAGCTTCCTTGTTACAACATTGTTTCTCTTTCACTTGCCTCAAATTGTCTTTAGTTTTCACTGAGAAACCAAAAATATTGCATTCAGTATTTTTTTAAATAGGAGCATATTAGCAAACACCTATCAGCTCACTCTGAGGTTCCCAGGCTGATTCCCCAGACTCAGGACATGGCAGCATCCAGGCAGCACCTGTCCATGTGGGATGAGCCCAGACTGTGGTGGGTGACTGGTGAGGATGAACTAACCAGGATTCCCTTGTCTTTCTCAAACAAGCCTTTACATATTTAAGGCCTGTTCTTTGTGGTCCAGGTTAAAATGTGTGCCAATTTGCTGGTAATAGTTTCCCTTTTTAAACAGTGGACATTGTCCTTTTTTTTCTTCTAATGTTTTGTGAAAAGTTTTAAACATAAAGAAGAAAAAAAAAGAATGTATGCTCTAGAACACATATAGTAACTACCTGGATTCTACAAATAGTATTTTGCTGTACTTGCTTTATCCCACACCTGTTCATATAGCCATATCTCAGTTTGGTTAGATGAACACATTATTTTCAAACATCCATATATCTTTAAACACATATGCATGTATATCATTAACTAGAGTTTAATATTTGTTTATGGCTCCTTTTTTTGAGCTAAAATTTATGTTCTGTGAAAGGTACAAATCTAAGTGTCTTATTTGATGAATTTTAACAAGTACACTTCAAGCCCTTATCTAGATGTAGACTGTTCCCATCACCCAATAGTTCACTTCATGTTACCAGTTTGTCCCGTCTCACATCCCCCAGCCCCAGCAGAGGCGATCACTTTTCTGATATTTTGCCCCCAGTGTACAGGAAAAGAACCTTCTGAAGGAAACAATCCTGATTCCCATTTTCATTTGTAGTTATATAATTGTGGCAATAAGAATGACTTATTCAAAGCTTGAGAAGTTTCACATCCTGGACAGCAAGCCAGTGCTTTGGCTCTTAGCTTAGTCCAGACATTTTATTCACTACAATCCACCAGATTGTTCCCTCTTTATTCTGCTAAATTTGAAGAACTTTACAGTTATAGTGTAGGTCTACAATAATTTTTAGCCTGATATTTTTAACCTGTTTTAGAACATGGAATCATGCATTATATACTGTTGGGTAAGGCTCTTTCACTCAGCATGTTTTTTATATTCACCCATGTTGTCACATGTATAAGTAGTTTTTTCTATTTTAACTGGATTTTAAGTAATCATTGCAAGTACTCAGAGTATTGAGTTTGGCACATAAGGTCTCCTTGCCAAATAAGAGGGCTGCCCTTGACCTCACCAAACCATCCGAAGAGGGGCAGGACATTTGGAGGGAGCCAGATAGAAAACCAGGTGACTTCTCCAGCTAGACTTAAGTTAGAAAATAGCCAGGTTCTGTAGATAATCACTGGTTTTTATAGGGTTAGCTCTAGAAAGTATTATTTTGTCATCTCTTGAGAGGACAGCAACATATCCAATTATCTATCCCATTTTACACTGCCAGTTGAAGATTCCTGTCTCTGGATCCAAGTCAGCAGGCCATCTCTATGTCAGCTCATCCAGAGATGCCCCCTTTAACAGGTATTATGGGAAAGTGGGTGGGTATGGAGGAACAGGAAAAGAACCTTCTGAAGGAAACAATCCTGATTCCCATTTTCATTTGTAGTTATATAATTGTGGCAATAAGAATTACTTACTCAAAGCTTGAGAAGTTTCACATCCTGGACAGCAAGCCAGTGCTTTGGCTCTTAGCTTAGTTCAGACATTTTATTCAATACAATCCACCAGATTGTTCACTCTTTATTCTGCTGAATTTGAAGAACTTTACAGTTATAGTGTAGGTCTACAATAATTTTACAAGTGCTAACACTACTGCCTCAATCTTTACAAATAAATAAAGACATGGATTTCTATTCCAGAATTATTCAATGCATTCTTTATGTAATAGGTTTTTCTTGTCTGATTGCCAATAGCTGCATTCACTCATTTCCCTGGGAAAGCTTCTCTCAGAGATGTTTGCTGTTTAGTCAGGATGTGTTTTAACTCCCCAAGAAAAAAGGAGCAGACAGCCCTTAGGTGCCTCCCCCTGGGCTCATTGACTACAAGGCCTGGGATTAGTGGAGGAAATGGCCAGGTTCTAGCCAAGAATTGAAGGCCCTAGTGAATTAGGAAATGGGGAATAAGCTACTCCTCTTTCCTGATGCCCCTTCAATTTACCCATCAGTCATTCGTTGTTAAACTTGCCTTGACAATGATGCTGATTAAATAATGAGAGCTCTATAATGAAATGTTAAGCCCTAGCCAGTGTGACTCGGTGGGTTGGGCATCATCCCTTGTGCCAGGAGGTTGCTGGTACGATTTCTAGTCAAGGGCACATGCTCGGGTTGCTGCTCAATCCCCAGGTGTGGGGCATGCAGGAGGCAACCGATTGATGTGCTCTCAAATAAATGTCTCTCTCTCTCTCTCTCCCTTCCTCTCTCTTGAAAAATCAATAAACTGTTCTTTTAAAAAATTTTAAAAATAAAAACAAATAATGTGAAAACATTATGTTAACCTACTTATAACATAAAATAGTATTTAAAAAATTTAAGACAATATTCCAGACTGTTTTTTTTCCCTTTTAATTATGTCATTTGCCAATGTTTTCTGGATTACTTTTGGTTTCTGTCAGGTGGTACCTTCAGGAGGTCTGCTTAGAGCTCAAGGATGGTCAGCAGATTCCTGTGTTCAAGCTCAGGCGGGAGAGTGGTGATGAAGTAAAAATGGAATAAAGGTGATCAAAAAGACCCAGCTTTCTCCAAGCATGGCCTTCCCTCATCAACATGTACCCTCTATGTCTTTGAGCCAGTTTTCCAACCACCAGAGGGATGATTGTATGTGCTGGCATATGATAATTCTGGTTTAATTCTGATTTGACCACAATGAATGCTATTCAAGTTTTATTTAATCAGACAGAAATGTTTATTGTAAGTTTATAATTATTTGAAAGTTCTCTGTACAAAGCACAGAATAAAAGGCATCAGTATTAATAAGATGTTTGTTGACTTTTGCTGGTTCTCACCTCTTCTCACCAGCGCTCCTCTTAGTTCAGCTCCATCAATGAAAATAACTGGAACCGAACAATGAATGGGTCCGGGTGCCTGTTACTACTTGAGCCAATTAAGCAGAGACAGGGTTGAATCATATATGAATTTTTTTATTTTCCAATATTACTAGCAGCATGGGAGAGCAGCAGGTCATCAGAATGCTCAGGAAGAACAGCCTTTTGTTTTGGTCACTCTACCCTAAATTCATATTGTTAAGTAGCTTGTGGACATTCTCATTTTGTAATTTTTTGCTTCATTGTTGTTGTTTTATTTTCTTATTTCTGTTTTAGTTACCAGTTGTCTGCCCAATTAAAGATTTGCAAAATAGTTGCTTTATTCCAAATTTTGGAAAGCTTAAAAAATTTGTATGTGCACATAAAGTTAGAACTAACAGGTGCTTATCCTCAGCGTTCCAAACTTAACCACATATTAGAGAACCATATCTTTAGGTTTTTATTAGTTTTATAAGGAGGCTATGTTACAAAGCCAAAGATCTTCCTTCCCTCTGAGCACCAGAGCCTACAAAAAACAGAAATCTGGTAACTTTGTTTTGAAGAACTTACATGGATATTTGCATAACCCATAGACACAGACAATAGTGCAGTGAAGGCCTGGGGAAGTGGCAGGAGTAGGGTTGAGGGAGTGGGGGGAAGGGGACATCTGTAATACTTTCAACAATAAAGATAAATTTTTTTAAAAAGGCCAATTTTATCCTCTTAGTATTACAGGCTTAATGCAATTATAATTGCCTACAATAATGAACATTCTTGAGCTCTTTTCCTACATTATTAATTTTATTGAAGAGAAGCATCTTTAAAAAAAATTAAATTTAGCCCGGCCGGGCATGGCTCAGTGGTTGAGCATCCGCCTAGGATCCAGGAGATCACTATTCGATTCCCGGTCAGCGCACATACCCGGGTTGCAGGTTCGATCCCCAGTTGGGGGCATGCAGGAGGCAGCCAATCAATGACTCTCTCATCATTGATGTTTCTCTCTCTCCCTCTCCTTTCCTCTCTCTGAAATCAATAAAGATATATATATATATATATATATAAAAGTTTAAACATGCTAGTAGAGTATAAGACTTTTTAATTGTTGAAAATCATTCTATTATGGAGCTTCTTGAAAAATATGTTCTTTGTGTCATGCCTGTATGAATTTCCCATGTGTGTGTATTAGACTTTGATTTTTTTCCTGTTAAAAAATAGATAAAAATATGTTCCTTGAATAGATTACCCAATGAAAATTCTATTTCCCTGAGAGTACTTTTGCTAGTGTTCATTGATAAATATTACAATAGGTACAGTCTTTTAAAATAAACAGAACTCTGTACAGTTTTGTGGCGCTTTATTCTTTTAACAATTTTATACTATTCTATTGTCTATATGTCAGTTTATGTATTGCTTCATGTATGACTGTTCTCTAACAACTTCCACTTCCTTTTAGTGTTTGCTAGTTCTTTTCTTACTGTGGCCAAATCATAGAAAATTATTTGTGTGGACCATCTGTTCTGAAATAAAAGCAGTTGGCAGTTTTGTTTATTTAGAATTTAAATCAAAAGGCTTTCTTAACCCAACTAACAGGAAATAGTATTATGTAGGGGAAAACTCCCTGATTTGTATTTGAAAGCCACCATCTTAGGTATTTTTTCCAGTTAAGTCACTACCATGTATTTACTTATTAATACCTTCATGGGTGATTGTGAACAGGCTGGAACCTGGTCATTGCAATAGACATTGTCTCCCCTCTTCTTTAAGCATAGCATTGATGTGTATTTGCAACTCACTACTTCCTATATATCCAGTAATCACTGTAGGTTCAGCCTTTGACTCCTATTAACTACCTTGAAAACACTTTGGATAATGCACATTGTTATCAGAGGAAGATGGGACTTTTTACCATGAGCAGAATTTGAGCAAATGCCCCCAGCACACCCCATAAAGAGACAGGAGAAACCCAGTGACTGGTAAAAGGACTTTACTAGAATTTTTAAGATTTATAAAGACTGCAGAAGAGAGAGCACAACCAACAAATCAGAGGTCACAGCCAACAAATGGTAGCATGATTCCCATGTGCCATAACTATAAAAAATGCAGCATGGGCTAATTTATAAGTTGCTTACTAGCCAGTATGCTGAGTGGGTAGAAAGGGTCTGGAGAGTTAGAGTATTATAATACTGTGCCAACAGTTTCACACAGTGGTGCTAAAATGATATAGAAGAAAGATACCAATTAGGAATCCAAGAGACACATGGAAGGAGTGGTGTCCCAATAGGTCTTAAAGTCTAAGATTCTGATAAGCAGACATCATGCATGGAGAGTGCCTTGCAAGCAGGAAGAACAACATGAAAAAGGCCTCAGGAGGGGGAAATGTGAGCTATACCCCAGAAATAAGATACCAAATTTGACCACTGTATAGGTTAGCTGAAGATAATAGTAAAACAAAGCCCTGTTAAGGTAAGTTGGCTGTGGTATGAATGCCAGCATTAGCATTTTGCATGGAGTTTGTAGTCATCATAGATTTGGCAGTAAGTATGATTCTACTGTTAATAAAAGTTTAAGAGACTATGCTGAGTCTGTACTGTATGGCTTTCATATAAATCACAAATTTTACTGTCACTTGTTCCATTTTTCTATAATTGGCTTCCTCCTGCCATTCATGTGTCCCACCATTCTCCATTCACCAATTCAGGGATTTAATAATACCTGATAAGACAAGGTTTTATTGCTTTCAGTTTTGGTACAGTTGCATACCAGAAAGATGAACTGAAATAAACTTGACAAATAGTGGCCTCTCTCGTGTGGCATAGTGAAAGGTAAGGGAATTGCTCATTAGACAGCAGCTCTAGAGGGTTTTCTGAAGGTAAATAGCCTTAGGCCACTTGACTATTTGGTGTTTTCAATTAGTCCATATGAAAAATATGAGTAAATATTTAGCAGTTGCCTGTCTTACAGGTGAGGTAATGGTTATGCTCTTTGTTGGGACTCCTAGGCAAAAGATGCTATATATACAGGAGGCCTGATGGAGAAGAGAGGGTAGGGGGTGGTGTAAAGAAAGAAGCTAGAAGGTGACAGGAAAACCTCCAGTCTCCAACCACAAGATTATCATTTCCTTAGTAATCTGTTAACATTGTTTGCGGGTAGTTTTTATCGCGCACTCTACTACCAGTCAACGTAAAACGTATAAATATGTTTCCCGCATACAATGTGTTAAAGCTTGAATTCAACAGAGTTGCTCAGCTGAAAGCACTGTCAGGAATGTGTACAGAAAATGCATTTTAACATACAAGGCAGAAAAGGAGATGATAGTATTAAAAACATGCCTCATATACAAGTGCCTTTTGTTAGTATAAAGGCTTCATGTCAGACATTTGTCCCTCCAGCACCACATAACACTTATCTTTTAAAGTTAGATAACTACCCTATTAGTGTCAGCCACCTTACAGTAATAAGTAAATTTTTACTTTCAGATTATTTTTATAAGGTGAGAAACTATAGACCAGCCTGCCTCATGAAGGTTGTTGCAAAATTCATAATGTGAGGTATATTGCATTATTTTTCACAATATTTTGATGCATCTCCCCTCTCTATGGAAAGATAATACATCCCTGCCTTGTTGAACTTAGATGTGACCATGTGATTTGTTTTGGCCAATGAGTTGAGTAGAAGTGACATGCAAAACTTCTGAGTAAAAGTTTTAAATGCCAGCCTTTGGTTCACCAAGTCCTCCTTTCTGTCTTCCCTAAGATCAGTAATGTTCAAAATGGTGGTGTAACCAAAATCCAGATTCTGCCTCCTGCCACAATGAAAACCAAACTCGTGAGACCAGTGCTGGTAAAAGGAAAGAGGTTTATTCAAGTGCTAGCATCTCAAGAAGATGGAGGACTTTTCCCAGTCCTCAAAAACCCATATTAAGATCTCAGTGCAGGCGGCGGTTTTTATAAAGAGGGAGAGGGAAAGCAGGACAAAGACCAGGGGGAGGGCTTGTGGACATGCAGACAGTGTCCTTGTTGGTCAGCGTCCTTGAGTTGGCAATCTGTTTTTTTTATCAGTGAATTCCTGTGCCTGGGCCAGAGCCTTGAAGGTCAAGCTGCTCCTTAGGTTCCCACAGGAACTGAAACTGTTGGATTGTGAAGTATACTTAAAAAAAAAAAAAAAAAAAAAATCTTTTAACATGTAAGATCTAGTTTTGAGAGAGAAATCAGTAACAATCTGGGTTTAACACTAAATATGGGTAGCTTTATATAAGTATAGCATATTTATTCCCTGTTACAATTCCCCACTGTCAAGTTTTTTCTCCATATCAGTGGAGCTTTTGAATTTTCTGGGGGAATGAATAATTTGAGTCTGTTGTAAAGCAGAATCTCGTGAGTTAAAAGTAGATACATTCCTTAGGGGCACCCATTGGGTGCGGGAACAATAAGCCCTAAAAAGCTTCAAAACAAAGATAAGTATTATAAAGAAAAGAATGTTTAAACTTAAATTAAAATTTCTCTTAATATGGACCTGAGCCCTTGTGGTATTCATAAATATAGACTCACAAACCAATCTCCAGTTCCCTCAAAGAGGGGTGTGGTGGTCTAATGTTTGTTGAAGCCAGATAGCCCATTGCTTGGTTTTGGTGATGTTTGTACCTGAACTGAGATCTTAATGTAAGTACAGGAGGGAAACACCTCCTTGTTAGGATAGTAAGTAACTTAAAGCAATTTGATTATTTAGAACCTTAGCCAGAGAGTTTAGAGACCTATGGAGATTAACGAGTAAAGTGGCAGTTTCATTGGCTCATGTGATTAAAGTCTTAGATTCCGAAGTACATGCTGATATGTAAGCTACTCTCCACCAGGGTAACAGAGTAATTTAAAGAAATATTTATCACCATCTGGAATTTCTCTAGGGAGATCTTGGACCACTTGGGTGAATATTGACTGCTCACCCTGGGGTCTCATCTGCCCAAACAGTTTTACTTATCTTGCTTATAGATATCAGGAGGGAATACTTCTTTTCCAGGTCCCCCTGAACAGATTAAAAGCATCTGGAGTTGGAGTGTATGTTCTGGTGGAACCTGCAAGTTAAACTCCTGCCTTTCCAAAGAAAAAAATCTCAAGCATGTAATTTGCAAAATACTGTCCCAGTAGGGTCAGTCAGGCACATAAAGAAAGCTGTGTTGTCAGTCTAAGGTCTCCCAGTTGACACTCTTAATGGCTGGAGGAAAGCTTGCAGCTGCAGTTTTTCTGAGACCCCCATCACTGCAACTGAGGCAAAGATTTGCTGAATTAGTTTGGTATTTAATACCAAACAGGTTGCTCCAGTATTAACAAGAAAGCCTTCCAGTTTGTTCCCCACTCTCAGTTGTACCTGGGGCTCCTGTGAGGAGATAACAATGGGCCTCTTTTTATTTATTTTTCCCCTATGCATGCTGTTTAGGCACCCAAGGCTTCCCACCTTGGTGACCTTTTGTACCTGGACTATCCTTGCTCTGGTCTTGTCTAACTGCCTGCTACTATATTTCCTGCTCATAGAACTTGGCTCTGAATCCTTTCAGGCAAAAGGGTCTTTTGGTGGGTCTTTGCTGTAACTGCTTCCTGCTGAAGGGGGCTGCATCATTGTCCTTCACCCAAGAGATCCTTGCTCTCTGTTAGAGGGGCAGTGAGGCGTGGACATGGGAGGTGGTTGGTGATAGTGCCTAGAGGTGGTAATTCCTGAGGATTATAACCTGGTGGAAACAAACTGTGTTACAAACCTCAATGTTATTAGGGTAGAAGCTAGAAAAATTCAGGATCTAGTTCTGTTTGTAAGTAAAAAATAAAATTTTGAAGATAATTAAGTGAACTACAGTCTAATGTCCATAACTGTATTGAGTCTATTGAAACACAATTTATCTCCCCTGAAAATTATCCTCATTTTTATTAAGGGACTAAATTAAGACCAATTTATTTATTGTATTAAGTCTAGCTTCAGTTCGGCCTGGTTATTTGCATAAACACAACAGGAACAGCAATTGATTATATAGGGTTTCTTAAATCTGCTTTGCTGGAATTTTACAAGGAATTTCTAGACTGAACTTTAATTAGCCTTTCCAGACAAAGAAGCCAAGCCACCCAGTTGCCATCAGGCTTTGCCTATAATACGTATAAATTTAGGTGAGTTCCTCAAGTTACCAAGGTTCATTATTCAGCTTATCTATATAATTGTTTTTCAAAATTTTTTTCACAAGCCCTCTTAACCAGTTTTAGAGCAAATTATTTTTCTTTTATCTTTCAACAAGTATTTTCATATTTTACACCTTTTATTCCCAAAATATATTATTTTTTTCAAACTTAAAATTCTTAACTCTTAGAAATTTTAATTTTCTTAGTGACCCTTAAAAGCAAGTAATTGACATTCTTTAGATTGATACTTTTGTGAACACATTTCATAACTTTTAGAAACAGGATTTTTCATTGGTAAACATATTTTCAAGAAATATACTTCAAGTAAAATACAAGATATATTCATTAACAGATTCAAATCCATCCTCCAGCTTCTCTGCAATAAGAAGCAAAAAGTAGGTAAACAGATCAATTAATATTGTAATATCCTGTTTTTTCAAAATATCCAGATATTTAATAATTTTTACTATTTAACCGAACAAAACTCTATAAAGTTCCAAGTCACCAAAGACTGAAAACTGTGTTTAGGTATATATAATTATTATTGAAAAGTTTCATTTTAGTTATGTCTATTTATTAGTTCTTAACATTATGAGATCTTAAAGCCAATTATTACCCAAGCCATTTTCCTGACATTTGTAACAGAGATAAATTACATGAATTTATTCCTGCAAATCCAGGCAAAACAAACATTTTATGTTAATAACATTTTATGTTATGTTAAGGACATCAATTAAACTTAAATCACCCATTTTGATTCCTGGTGGTTGCATTCCTTTACTGTGTTTAAAGTGAGCTGTTTAACTATCTAGCGTCTTAGGCAACATTTAAGGAGGCTAGAAAAGATGTGGGGGAAGATAACAGGCCTCCTTTTGAACTTAAAAGCACCACTATCTCTCCTTACACTGAGAGTAGGGGGAAGTGCTCTCCCTCCCCTCCCTCCCTCCCTTTGCCTTCAGCTTCTACAGCCTGCACAGTGGGTGGTATAAATTCTCATATTGTTTCTGGGACTGCCACAGGTCCAAGAGGATTTATTTCCTAATATTTTTCTTTCTGAGTATTGCTGTCTGTAAGGGGATATTTCAGAGTGCTTTCCCTCTGAATTACTAATTTAGATCCTTTCTGAGTAGAACCTTATGTAGTAACAACAAGCTTGCACATAAGAGATCTTATCCTATTTACCAGACCTTTGACAAAACAATTTTAATTAGTCGTTGACTTAAATGGGTCAGTGGACCTAATGGGCTTTATGATAAAACCGAGAACAAGCTGCTTGTTTCAAAACAGAAACATAAAATCTAAGCAAAAACAAGATCAAATCAAATGAGTTACAGAATAGCAATTATCAAAGCAAGTCCCCAGAACATAAAACAAAAAGGTATCCAAATTGGAAAGGAGGAAGTAAAACTGTCATTAGTTGCAGATGACATGATATTTTACACAGAAAACCCTAAAGACTCCATCAAAGTACTACTAGATTTCATAAACGAATTTGGCAAGGTAGCTGGATACAAAATCAACATCCAGAAATCAATGGCATTCTTAAACACCAAAAATGAACTTTCAGAGAGAGAAAATAAAAAACAATACCATTTACCACTGCAACTAAAAAAATAAGATACTTAAGCATAAACTTAACCAAGGATGTAAAGACCTGTACCTGGAAAACTACAGGACACTGAAAAAAGAAATAGAGGAAGATATAAACAAGTGGAAGAATATACCATGTTCATGGATTGGAAGAATTAATATCATTAAAATATCCACACTACCCAAAGCAATTTATAGATTCGATGCAATTCCTATTAAAATACCAACAGCATATTTCACAGACCTAGAACAAACATTTCAAAATTTATATGGAACCAAAAAAGACCCCGAATAGCTGCAGCCATCTTGAGAAAAAAGAACAGTCAGAATGATTACATTACCAGACTTCAAACTGTACTACAAAGCCATTGTAATCAAAACAGCCTGGTATTGGTACAACAACAGACATATAGATTAATGGAACAGAACAGAGTCCCCAGAAATAGACCCACGCCATTATGGTCAGTTAATATTTGACAAAGGAGGCAAGAGCATCCAATGGAGTAAAGACAGTCTCTTCAACAAGTGGTGCTGGGAAAATTGGACAGCTACTAGCAAAAAAAAAAAATGAAACTAGACCACCAACTTTCACCATACACAAAAATAAACTCAAAATGGATAAAAGTCTTAAACATAAGTCATGAAACCATAAAAATCCTGGAAGAAAACATGGGCAGTAAAGCCACAGACATCCCTCACAGTGGAATTTTCACTGATACATCTCCTAGGGCAAGAGAAACAAAAGAAAAAATAAACATATGGGACTACATCAAACTAAAAGCTTCTGCACGACAAAAGAAAGCCTCAAAATACAAAGGAACCCCATGGTCTGGGAAAACATCTTTGCCAAGGATGTATCTGATAAGGGGCTAATTTCCAAAGTGTACAAATAATTCATACTACTCAGCAAGAGGAAGACAATCCAATTAAGAAATGAGCAAAGGACCTGAACAGACACTTCTCCAAAGAGGAAATACAGATGGCCAAGAGGCATATGAGAAAGTGCTCAACATCACTAATCACGAGAGAGATGCAAATTAAAACCACAATGAGGTATCACTTCACACCTGTAAGAATGGCTACCATCAACAAATCAACAAACGACTTGTGCTGGCAAGGATGTGGAGACAGAAGAACCCTAGTACACTGCTGGTGGGAATGCAGACTGGTGCAACCGCTATGGAAAACAGTGTGGAGGTTCCTCAAAAAATTAAAAATGAAGCAGCCTTTTGACCCAGTGATCCCACTTCCAGGAATATATCCTAAGAATCCTAAAACACTAATCAGAAAGAATATATGCACCTTTATGTTTATAGCAGCTTAATTTACAATAGCTAAGATCTGGAAACAGCCCAAGTGCCAATCAGTAGATGAGTGGATAAAAAAGCGGTGGGACATATACACACATGGAATACTATGCAGCTGTAAAGAAGAAGGATCTTGTACCCTTTGGGACAGTATGGATGGACCTGGAGAAAATTATGCGAAGTGAAATAACCAGGCAGAGAAAGACAAACATCACATGATCTCACTTGTATATGGAATCTAAAGAACTTAATAAGCTGATGAACAGAATAGATTCAATGACATAGAAGCATAGATCAGGCTGACCAATGTCAGAGGGAGGGAGGAGGGTGGGTGGGTGGAGGGGGAGAAAGTAACCAAAGAATTTATATGCATATATGCACAACTCAAGGACACGAACAATGGTGGGGAGAGGGACTGAGGAAGGGGATGGGACAGGGTGGAATGGGTCATTGGGGAGAAAAAGGGACATCTGTAATATTTTAAACAAAAAAAATAATAAAAAAATAAAAATTAAAAAAATAAAGTAAAATAAAATAAAAAGTAAAGATCTGCCCTAAACAAATTTGGCAGCCCCAAACAGTCTTTGCAGCGAGAATATAAATGCAGGGAGAAGATCAATTGTTACCAGTTTCATTTCAGACAGGGAAGGGCTCTCAGAGAGCACTCAAACAGAACAGAGAGACCAGAGTGCTCAGACAGAAACTGATTCCCTCCTACAGAGGAACTGGGATTCAAGTCAGGGTCCTATCCCCTGCCAAAGTGGTACCACAGCTGACTCATTGCCCTGTCCCAGATGGCTAAAAAGCCCAGACAGCAGTGATAGAGGACTCCAAGTATGCACCCTAGTTTGACTTACCCAGTCACACTTGGAGTCCGTGACTCCCCAGAGACCTATTTCCTTTCACCAGCTAAGCATTTCAGGTGGTTGATACCTTGAGAGGGAGAGCAGGGAGAGTCTGTGAGATAAAGAACTTGTTATACCTGGCTGTTGCGAGACTAATTTACACTGAGACCAAATTGACGGTTTGAAGATTTATTAGCCAGCGACTGCGAGTGGGCTTCTGCCCTAAACAAATTCGGCAGCCCCAAACAGTCTTTGCAGGGAGAATATACAGGCAAAAACCACATCCTAGTTGGCTAGGGAGAGCAGGTGGGGGACTAGTAAAGTGGTATACAGAAGCTAAGCATTCACTGACCTACGGTTAGCTACTTCCTGGAATGTGTGGGTGGAAATCTTTTACAAAGTGCTAGGAAAGGGGAGGAGGTCACTGTTTCTACATGATAAATTTTGCTCTAGCTTATCTACAGGATGGTGATTGTAAGGGTAGAAAGATGAGAGTGCTATACTTCAATGGATAGAAGGATGGGAGTGCTACACTTCAATGAGTAGAAGGGTGGGAGTATTATACTTCAAACTCTCAGCAGTTGCTGGGAAATCTCTGTAGTCTGTCATGGAGTCAGCCTGCCACAAGCAACTGGGACCCCCAGCTGGGGTCCTCCTGGCCTTAAGAGGCCCACGTAGCCCTGGCAGATCACCAAAAATTTTAACTGAAATCCGAATACTGCTGCCTGCGGTAACAAAACACAAACTTGTGAGACTGATGCTGATAAAAAGAAAGAGGTTTATTCAACTGCCAGCATCTTGAGAAGATGGGGCTTTTCCCAGTCCTCAAAATACCCATATTGAGATCTCAGTGCAGGTGAGGGTTTTTATAAGAAGAGGGAAAACAAGACAAAGAGATCAGGGGGAGGGGCTAGGGACAAGAAGGCAGTGTCCCTGCTGGTCCTGATATGGATTTTCATCGTAAGGGTCCTTGAGTCAGCCATTTGGTTTTGTTTGTTTATCAGTGAATCCCTGTGCCTGGGTGGTCAGTGTTAGCCAGAGCCTTGAATGTCAGATTGCTCCTTAGGTTCACACAGGAACTGAAACTGCTGGATTGTGAAGTATACTTAAAAAAACATGTTTAACATGTAAGCTCTAGTTTTGAGAGAAAAATCAGGTTTGAGTAACAAGCTGGGATTAGCATTTACTAACATTAATATGAGCAGCTTTATATAAGTATAGTGTATTTATTCCCCATTACAGTGGCTACTCCAAGGACTGTGGATCTGGAATGAAGATGTATAGCAGAGATACAGTAGACCCATAATGAGACATGTAGTATGAGTGAAAAATTACCCTTATTAGGCCCTAAATTTGAGGGCCATTTGTTACTCCAACTTAAACTAGCCTACTGTGGATGAAAAGGGGCTACATACTAAACCTGACAAGCTCAAGGGAGGCCTGCATGATGGCCTTGCAAGCTCAGAGACATAAAAGTAACCACAAAAGGTGGTCTGAAATTAAAATTTTTTAACTAAAATCAATCTATGGTGGGTAGTCACAACTTAAGGCAGTATTTTCCTTCACAAAGGTTAATTTTCATCTTAACTAAGCCTGTAGTTTGTCTTTTACATCTGAAATAGCATACCTTATTAACATGCCTTTGCAAAACAAAGTAATTTCCCCTTTTTCCAGGCCCTCAATACACCAGGACAGAAACCATGAATCCTCTCATTGTTATTGTAATCTTATTAATTGTTGACTGTTAACTATCCTGTACCTACCTATGTAAAAGAAATGTCTGTCATTTAACTTTTATCCAGTCCCAGAGGTTTCCCTGCTTTGCTTTCTCCCACCTCCCTAATCTATCACCAGTAGATTTCATGTAACCCACTTACACTTCCTCCTTTGATTGTAATTTATAAAGCAAGGTGCAAAAACACCATTCTCCAGATCATTATCTCAATCTGTTGAGATTTTGCTTCCTGGAATATGCCAACAGTTTGGCTCAAACTCACAAAAATTCTTCACAGGTTTGAATGTCTCCTATGTTAACACTACCCTATTAAGAGGTACTAAGCAAGGTTTATTTCAGAAATGCAAGGGTGGTTCAATGTTGGGAACTCTATTAATATAATTAATTATAAAGCTAAGGAGTAAAATATGTAATTTTTAAATACTGAAAGGCATTTGGCAAAAATATATTAAGTTCATGTTAAAAACAAAGAGAATGGATAATTTGTAAGGGGTGTGTGTGTGTGTGTGTGTGTGTGCACGCGCGCATGTGTGCACATTTATTCCCAAAGCCAGCATCTTACTTAATTGGGAAACTAGTAGAGGTTTTGCCATTCAAGTGAGAAACAAGATAAGGATGCACTGTATCCACTATTGTTTTAACATTGTATTCAAAACAATTAGCAAAGAGTAAAAAAGGCAACAGGCCTAACTTAGAAAAGAAGAGTAAAGCAATTACTATTTATGTAGATGCTATGATTGAATAACTGAAAACCACAAAAGAATCTGTTGGAAACTTCAGATAATTTAGTAAAGTAGCGGATACATGAGTAATATGTAGACATTATTCTTCACATGTATAATTAATAACCAGTTAGAAGAAATAATCGAGAGCAGATCTTATTTGTAATAACAAAACCAAAGCAAACAAAAACTACTTAGGAAAACACTTAGCAAGAAATCCGCAAAACTTATGTGAGAAGCGATAAAACACAATACTGAAAGATAAGAAAATATAAGTGGACAAATGGAGGAAAATAACATGTTCATGGAGAGCAAAAATTTTCATTATAAAGACGTCAGTCTTGGATTGACGGCGGCAGACTGAGTGGAAGCTACACTGAGACTCTCCCGAGACCAATCTGGATCTACAACTAAAACATAGAAAAAACATCCTGAACACCCTCCTGAAAAACAACTGAAGATGAGCTGGAGAGCACCCTCATAACCAAAGAGGAAAAGTGGAGACCCCATAGAGACTGGTAGGAAGTACAGACGCGAGAGGGCTGGCTGGGCTCCCACAGGCAGCAGCTGAAGGTCCAGAGGGAGATCTCAGCTGTGGGGGGCTCCCACTGAGGACTCTGGGGCCTAACCCCCAGGCTGGGCTTCCCAGCTAAGAGCACCAGAACTGAGAAGGGTGCCCACATAACAACTGACTGTGAAGAGAAGCAGGATTTCTATCTGCCAAGTAGAGACAGCTGGAAAGGCAGGCACCCTCTTAAAGGGCCAACCCGCAAAGTTTCGCGTGTAGCCACTCACCTTGGACTCCCGCGGAGGGGTAGTGGAGTGGACTGGCGCTGTGTGGGGAGAGTCTGGGGTTGTGGGCTCTGGAGAGTGAGGTCAGGGCCTGTCTGGATTCCTGTGCTGAGTAATTCCCCCAGACTGTGGGGGACTTCATTCTCTGGCAGAAAATTTTCTGCTTTTGCCTGAAGGGGGAAGCAATTGCCACACCCTGCTGGAAAGCCTCTCATCCTGCCCCAAAGAGTTTCTACAGCCTGAGGCTTGTTAAGAGACTGATAACAATAAGCTGCCCCACCCTGTGGAGCTTCCACAGCCTGAGGCTCATTAAGAGGATCAGATTAATAAGTCCGCAGACTGAGGCAGAAGTCAGGGTGCTTTGAGTTTTTGCCTGATCTGTTTTGGGACCCCGGCCTCAGAAAAGCAGACTTTGGTGTCCATCTCAGTCCTGTCCAAATGCATCCAGCCCCAGCAGTGGAGACTTCAAGCTTAGGGTAGTCGATAGCCCCAAACGGGGTACTCAGGGTCAGTTACAAACTGTGTCCTGACATTGGCCTGTACCAGAGACCCACCAAAAAGACTGAGAATCCTAGCAGATCTACCTAACATTTAGCCAAAATGGGAAGACCAAGAAAAAAAGGTCCAAATGAAAGAACAAGAGAAGTCTCCAGAAAAAGAGCCAAATGAAACAGAGATAAGCAACCTCTCAGATATAGAGTTTAGAATACTGATTGTAAGGATGCTCAACAGCATGAAAAAAGATTTGGAAATTATGAAAAATGACCAGTCAGAAATGAAGGATGACATAGCAGAAATAAAGACTACAGTAGAAGGAATAAACAGCAGATTAGAAAAAGCTGAGGATCAGATCGGTGACTTAGAAGACAGGGTAGAAAAAAATCACTCAATTAGAGACCCCCAAACAAAAAACAATTAAAAAACAGGAGGAGAGTCTAAGAGAGCTGTGGGACAGCATAAAATGTAACAATATTCATATTATAGGAGTGCCAGAGGAGATTGAAAGTAAGCAGGGGTTAGAGAACCTGTTTGATGAAATAATGGCAGAAAACTTCCCTAACTTAGTCAAGGAAAAAGGCACACAGGTTCTGGAGGCACAGAAAGCCCCAAGCAAGAAGAATCCAAAGAGGCCCACGACCAGACACATCATAATTAAACTCTCAAAAATCCAAGACAAAGAGAGAATCTTAAAGTTAGAGAAAAGCAAACTGTTACCTACAAAGGAGCTCCCATAAGGCTGTCATCTGACTTCTCATCAGAAACTCTACAGGCCAGAAGGAAATGGCATGAAGTATTCAAGGTAATGCAAAACAAGGGTCTGAAACCAAGACTACTCTATCCAGCAAGATTGTCAATCAACCTGGATGGTGAAATAAAGAGCTTCCAAGACAAAAAAAAGGTTAAAAGACTTTATCATTACAAAACCAGCATTACAGGAAATGTTAAAGGGACTACTATAATTAGACGTAGAAATAAAGAGAATGAGAAACAGCTATAAAGAAGCAAAATGTCAGTAGATACGTATCCTTTAATTATAACCTTAAATGTAAATGGATTAAATCCCCCAATAAAGAGATATAGGGTGGTTGAATGGATAAGAAAACATGACCCAACTATAGCTGTCTACAAGAGACCCACCTCAGAACAAAAGAACCATACAGGATGAGAGTGGAGGGATGGAAAAAATTTCCCATGCAAATGGAAATGAAAAAAAAGCTGGGGTAGACAAAATAGACTTCAAAATGAAAACCATAATGAGAGACAAGAAAGGTCATTACATAATACTAAAGAAATCAATCCACCAAGAAGATATAACCCTGATAAACATATATGCACCCAATATAGAAGCTCCTAAATTTATAAAAAAACTTTTAGAGGACTTTAAGGGAGAGATCGACAGCAATACAGTCATACTTGAGGACTTTAACACCCCATTAACTTTATTGGTATGTCTTCCAAACAAAAAAACAACAAGGAAACAGCGACCCTAAGTGACACACTAGATAAGATGGATTTAATTGACATTTACAGAACATTCTACCCCAAAGCTTCAGAACAGGCATTCTTCTCAAATGCACATGGGACAGTCTCAAAGATAGACCACATGCTAGGACAATAAAAGTCTCTATAAGTTCAAGAAGATTTAAATCATATCAAGCATCTTCTCAGACAGATCACGATGGCATTAAATTAGAAATCAACTACAATAAAAACACTAAAAGACATTTAAACACATAGAGACTGAAAAGCATGTTTTTAAACAATGAATGGGTTACCAAAGAGATGAAGAAAGAAATAAAAACTTCCTGGAAATAAATGAAAATGAACATACAACAACTGCAAATCTATGAGACAATGAAAGAAGTCCTGAGAGGGAAGTTTATAGCACTACAAGCCTACCTCAAAAGATAAGAAAAACTTCTAATAGACTCTTTAACCCTACAACTCAAAAACTTAGAAAGGGAACAACAAGAAAAGCCTATAGTAAGTAGAAGGGAAGAAATAATAAAGATCAGAGCAGAAATAAATGACATAGAGACTTAAAAAACAATAAAAAAGATCAATGAAATCAAGAGCTGGTTCTTTGAAAAGATAAAGATTGATGAACCTTTAGGCAGACTCCTCAAGAAACAAAGAGAGAGGACAAAAATAAACAAAATCAGAGATGAAAGAGGTGAAATAACAACTCACCCAACAGAAACACAAAGAGTTGTAAGAAAATACTATGAACAACTATATGCCATCAAGCTGGACAACCTGGATGAAATGGATGAATTCTTAGAAAAAGACAACCTTTCAAAACTCAATCAGGAAGAGTCAGAAAGTTTAAATAGGCTGATAACTGCTGATGAAGTTGAAGCAGTAATCCAAGGGCTCCAAGCACACAAAAGCCCTGCCTGAATGGTTTCACAAGAGAGTTTTACCAAACACTCAAAGAAAAATTAACACCTATCCTCCTCAAACTATTTCAAAAAACCCAAGAGGAAGGAACACTTCCAAACTCTTTTTATGAGGCCAGCTTTAACCTAATTCCAAAACCAGATAAAGACACTACAAAGAAAGAGAATTAAGGGCCAGTATCCCTGATGAACATAAATGCTAAAATCCTCAACAAAATATTAGCAAATAGGATCCAGAAATATATGAAAAAGATCATACACCATGACCAAGTGGGATTCATTCCAGGGATGTAAGTCTGGTACAATATTTGCAAATCAATAAACGTGATACATTACATAAACAAATTGAAAGGTAAAAATCACATGATCTAATCAATAGATGCAGAAAAAGAATTCAATAAAACCCAACACCCATTTCTGATAAAAACTCTTAGCAAAGTGGGAATAGAGGGATTGTACCTCAACACAATAAAGGCCATATATGAAAAAGTTATAGCCAACATCATACTCAATGAGCAAAAGCTAAAAACATTTTCCCTAAGAACAGAAACAATACAGTGGTGTCCACGTTCACCACTCTTATTCAACATAGTGCTAGAAGTCCTAGCCACAGCAATTAGACAAGAAGAAAACATAAAAGGCATCCAAATTGGAAAGAAGGAAACAAAACTGTCATTCTTTGCAGATGACATGATATTGTACATAGAAAATCCTAAAGATTCTACCAGAAAACTACTAGATTAAATAAATGAATTCAGCAAGGCAACAGGATATAAAATTAACACCCAGAAATTGCTGGCATTTTTATACACCAATAATGAACTCTCAGAAACAGAAACTACAAAAACAATCCAATTTACCATTGCAACTAAAAAAATAAGATACCTAGGAATAAACTTAACCAAAGATGTAAAAGACCTATAGTCAGAAAAGGACAGGTCACTGTAAAAAGAAATAGAGGAAAATATAAACAAATGGAAAGATATACCATGTTCATGGATTGGAAGAATTAACATTAAAATGTACATATTACCCAAAGCAATCTATAAATTCAAAGCAATTCTTATTAAAATACCAACAGCATATTTCACAATTCTAGCAAAAACACTTCAAAACTGTATCTGGAACCAAAAAACACCCTGAATAGCCACGGCAATCTTGAGAAAGAACAAAGTTGGAAGGATCACAGTACCAGATATCAAGTTATACTACAAAGCCACTATAATCAAAACAGCCTGACATTGGCACAAGAACAGACATATTGATCAGTGGAACAGACAGAAAATCCAGAAACTGACCCATGACATTATGGTCAATTAATATTTCACAAAGGAGGCAACAACATACAATGGAGTAAAGACAGTCTTTTCAATAAATGGTGTTGAAAAAATTGGACAGATACATGCAAAAAAATGAAACTGAACCACCAACTTATACCATACACAAAAGTAAATTCAAAATGGATAAAAGATTTAAATGTAAGGCATGAAACCATAAAAATCTTAGAGGAAAACATAGGCAGTAAAATCTCAGGCATCTCTCATAGCAATATGTTTGCTGATACATCTAGGGCAAGAGAAACTAAGGAGAAAATAAACAAATGGGACTGAATCAAAATAAAAAGCTTCTGCACAGCAAAACAAACCATCAACAAAATGAAAAGGGAGCCCACCATATGAGAGAACATATTTGCCAATGACACATCTGATAAAGAGTTAATATCCAAAATATATAAGAAACTTATACAACTTAATAAAAGGAAGACAAACAATCCAATTAAAAAATGGGCAATGGACCTAAATAGACACTTCTCCAAATCGGACATACAAATGGCTTAGAGACATATAAAAAAATGCTCAATGTTGCTAATCATCAGAGAGATGCAAATTAAAACCATAATGAGGTATCACTTCACACCTGTCAGAATGGCTACCATCAACAAGTCAACGAACTACAAGTACTGGCGAGGTTGTGGAGAAAAGGGCACTCTAGTACATTGCTGGTGGAAATGCAGACTGGTGCAGCCACTATAGAAAGCAGTACGGAGTTTCCTCAAAAGATTAAAAATTGACCTGCCATTTGATCCAGTGATCCCACTTCTAAGAATATATCCTAAGGAACCCTAAACACCAGTTGCAAAGAATTTATGCACCCCTATGTTCACAGCAGTGCAATTCACTTTAACTTAGATTTGGAAACAGCCCAAGTGCCCATCAGTAGATGAGTGGATAAAAAAGCTGTGGCACATTTACACCATGGAGTACTATGTGGCTATGAAGAGGAAGGACCTTTTGGCCTTTGGCACAGCATGTAGGGAACTAGAGAGTATTATGCTAAGTTAAATGAGCCAGTCTGAAAAGGACAAATACCAAATTATCTCGCTTATATGTGGAATATAATAAACAAAATAAACTGATGAACAAAGTAGATCCAGTAACATAGAGGTTTGGAACAAAGTGATGGATCTCAGAGGGAAGGCGGGGAAGGGGGTTTGGGTGGGGAGAGATTAATCATGGCACTTGTATGTTTATGGGCATGGCCCATGGACATGGAGATTGGTGTGGGGAGGGCCTGGGGGTGGGATGGATGTGGGGTATAGGGGATCAGTAGGGTTAAAAGGGGGGCATCATAATGGTCTCAACAATAAAGATAAAGTAAAAAAAAAAAAGATGTCAGTCTAAAGAGATTAAAGATGTCAACAGACTGAGTGGAAGCTACACTGACTCTCTCTTCTGGTTCCAAACAAGAATTACAACTAAAATATAGAAAAAACATCCTGAATAATCAACTGCAACTGAAGATGAGCTGGAGACCCTCATAACAAAGGACATAAAATGGAGACCACATAGAGACTGGTAGGAAGTGTGGAGGGATGAGAGGGCTGGCTGGGCTCCCACAGGCAGCAGCTGAAGGTCCAGAGGGATATCTCAGCTTTGGGGGATTCCCACTGAGGACTCTGGGGCCTAAACCCCAGGCTGGGCTTTCCAGCCAAGAGCACCAGAACTGAGAAAGTTGCCCACATAATACCTGGTTGTGAAAAGCAGCCAAGTTTCTGTCTGCCCGGGAGAGACTGCTGGAACTGCAGGCACCCTTTTAAAGAGCCAAAGCATAATGTTTTATGTGAAGGCACTCACCTTGGGTTCCAGCAGAGGGAGAGCAGAGTGGTCTGGAACTGTGTGAGGAAAACTTAGGGTTGTGGGCTCTGGAGACACCCATCTGGATTTCTGTGCCAAGTCATTCCCTCATACTGCAGAGGACATCTTTCTCAGGCAGACATTTTTATGCTTTTGCTTGGGGGAGAGCAATTGCCCCACCCTCCTGAAAATACTCTCACAGTACTGAAAGGAGTTTCTACAGACTGAGGCTCATTAAGAGCCTTTTAACAATCAGCTGCCCTACCCCGTGGCGTTTCTACAGGTTGAGGTTCATTAAAAGAATCAAATTATTCAGCCTTCAGGCAGAGACAGGCCTCAGAGTGCTTTGAGGGTTTTTTTGCCTCATTTGCTTCTGGTCCCAGGCCTTGGAAAGCAGACTTTGGTGTGCATCTTGATCCTGTTGAACTGCACCCAGCCGCAGCAGAGGGGACCTCAAGCTGTGAGTTGTCGATAGCTCCAAACAGGGTACTCGAGGCCAGTCACAAAGAGCATCTGTCATTGGCCAGCACCAGAGACCTTCCAAAAAGACTGAGAGTCCTAGCAGACCTACTTAATACATAGAAAGAAACCCAAATAGACAGCCAAAATGGGGAGACAAAAATACAAGCTACAAATAAAAGAATAAGAGAAGTCTCCAGAAAAAGAGCTACATGAAATAGAGTTAAGCAATCTACCAGATACAGAGTACAGAATACTGATTTTAAAGATGCTCACCAGCATGAAAAAAGATATGGAAACTATGAAAGAAGACTATTCAGAAGTGAAAAATGACATAGCAGAAATAAAGAATACATTGAAAGAAATAAACAGCAGATTAGAGGAAGCTGAGGATTAGATCAGCAAATTAGAAGACAGGGTAGAAAAAATCACTCAGTGATCCAAAAAGTAAAAACAATTAGAAAACAGGAGAACAGTCTAAGGGAGCTGTGGGACAACATGAAACATAACAATAGTCACATCATAGGAATGCCAGAGGAGGTCGAATGTAAGCAAGGATTAGAGAACTTGTTTGAGGAAATAATGGCAGGAAACTTCCCTAACCTGGTCAAGGAAATAGTCACACAAGTTCAGGAGGCACAAAGAGTCCCAAGCTAGAAGATTCCATAGAGGCCCAAGCCCAGATACATCATAATTAAAATGCCAAAAATTCAAGACAAAAAAAAATATTAAAGGCAGCAAAAGAAAAGCAATCCATTACCTACGAAGGAGCTCCCATAGGCTGTCAGTTGATTTCTCATCAGAAACTCTACAGGCCAGAGGGAATGGCATGAGGTGTTCAAGGTAATGCAAAACAAGGATCTGAAACCAAGACTACTCTATCCAGCAAGCCTATCATTCAAAATAGATGGTGAAATAAAGAGTTTTCCAGACCAAAAAAAAAAAAAAAAAAAGGCTAAAGGAGTTTATCACCACCAAAACAGCATTGCAGGAAATGTTAAAGGGACTGCTTTAAAAATAAGAAGAAATAGAGAGAGAAACTTAGGCATAAAGAATTAAAATGGCAATAAATAAAGACCTATCAATAATAACCTTAAGGACTTTAAGGGAGAGTTCAGCATCAATACAGTCATAGTCGTGGACTTTAATACCCCACTGACTTCACTGGTTAGATCATCCAGACAAAAAGTCAACACAGAAACAGAGACTCTAAATGGATTTAATTGATATTTACAGAAAATTTCACCCCAAAGCTGCAGAATATACATTCCTCTCAAGTGCACATGGATTGTTCTCAAAGACAGACCCCATGTTAGGACAGAAAACCAGTCTCCACAAGTTCAAGAAGACTGAAATTATATTAAGCATCTCGGATCACAAAGGCATGAAATTAGAAATCAACTACAGTAAAACCTTCAAAAACATTCAACCACATGGAGGCTAAATAGCACGTTACTAATGAATGGGTTACTAATAAGATCAAGAAAGAAATAAAAAACTTCCTGGAAACAAATGAAAATGAACACACAATCACCCCAAATCTATGGGACATAGTGAAAGCAGTCCTAAGAAGGAATTTCATAGCACTACAGGCCTACCTCAAAAATCAAGAAAAATTTTTAGTAAACTATCTAACCCTACAACTTAAAGAGTTAGAAAACTCCCCTGTGAAGCCATCTGGACCAGAGCCTTTGTTTGCTGGGAGGTTTTTTTTTTTTTTTTTCATTGCTGCTTCGATTTCATCAGTTGTTATTAGCCTATTCAGGTTTCTGAATCTTCCTGATTCAATTTTACACGATCTCACTCATATGGGGAATCTAATAAACAAAATCAACTGAGGAACAAAATAGATCCAGAGACATAGATGCATGGAACAGACAGATTCTCAATGGGAAAGTGGAGGTGGGGGGGTTGGGTGGGGACAGATTAATCAAAGAAGTTATATGCATATATACATAATCCATGAACACAGACAATAGTGTGGTGAAGGCCTAGGGGTGAGGGTGGGGGTGGGGTGGAGAGAATCAATGGGGGGAAAAAAGGGGGTATCTATAATACTTTCAACAATAAAGATAATTTTAAAAAATCTCCCCCCCAAAATAAAAATAGAATTTAAATTAAATTTTTAAAATTAAAATAGAAATTAAAACTTCCCTGACCAAAAAAAAAAGCAAAAGAAGTTCAATAACACCAAACCACTATTACAAGAATTCTTGAAGGGTCTTTATTAAGAAGATCTAAAAGAAGAAGAAAAGGAGGTAGAAGAAGAGGAAGAAGAGGAAGAGGAGGAAGAAGAAGAAAACAAAGGAACATAGTTATAAAAATAAAATTGCAATAAATATTTACCTATCAATAATCTCTTTAAACATAAATGTCTTAAATGTTCCAATCAAAAGACATAGGTTAGCTGAATGGATAAAAAAACAACAAGACCCATATATATGCAGTCTAGAAGAGACCCACCTCACAATGATAGATATCCACAGACTAAATGTAAAGAGATGGAAAAGATATTTCATGCAAATGGAAATGGGAAAAAAAAGCTGGGGTAACAATAATTATATCTAACAAAATAGACTTTAAAACAAAGGATATAAAAAATATATAAATTCACAAACAAGATAGGACCACAGACACGGACACATGAAAGAGACTTAAAGATCTCAGAGGGAAGGCAGGAAAGAAGGAGGGAAGAGATTAACCAAAGAACTTATAAGCATATATGAACAGCCCATGGACACAGACAATAGACAGGTGAAGGCCTCGAGTAGGGTGGAGGGGGCAAAGGGGGGGAATTGGGGGACATCTATAATACTGTCAACAGTAAAATGAATTATAAAACAAAACAAAAAAACAAAGGCTATAATAAAGCAAAATAGAAAAAATGATGAAGCAATGTAACAAGAGGATATAATGTTTTTAAACATTTACACATCCATCATAGGAGCACCTAAATATATAAAGCAAATATTAATAAACATACAGAAAGAGATTTACAGTAATACAGGCATAGTAAAAGATTTCAATACCCCATTGATATTAATGGATAGATTTTCCAGATAGAAAATCAATGAGGAAACAGTGACCTTAAATGACACACTGAAATAGATTTAATTGATATAGTCAGAGCATTTTACTCCAAAGCAGTAGAATAAACATTCTTTTTGAGTGCACATGGAACATTTTCAAGCATAGACTACAGCTGAGAGATTCCAAGATGGTGACTGATTAAGAGGAAGCTACATTGACACTCTCCCAGGACCAAGCTGGAATTACAACTAAAATATAGAAAATCATCCTGAATAATCAATTGGAGACTACCTGGAGAGAACCCTTATAACCATAACTATAAAGTGGAGACTACAAAGAGACTGGTAGAAAGTGTGGAGGTGGGAGAGGGTTGGCTGGAATCCTATGGGCAGCAGCTGAAGTTCTGGAAGAATATCTCAGCTGCGGTGGGGGGTTTTCCCACTGAGAACTCTGGGGTCTAAACCCTAAGTTAGGCTCCCCAGCCCAGAGCACCAGAACTGAGAAAGGTGCACACAGAACATCAGGCTGCGAAAATCAGCAGAGTTTCTGTCTGCCCGGGAGAGTTGGCTAGAAATGCAGGCACCTTCTTAAAGGGTCAACACACAGTTTTATGTGCAGCCACTCACTGTGGGTCCCAGCAGTAGGAGGGTAGAGTGGACTAAAGCTTTTTGAGGGGAATCCAGGTTTGCAGACCCTGGAGATAGAGATTGGAGGGCAGCCATTTGTATTTCTGTGCTGAGTCATTCCCCCATATTGCAGAAGACATCTTTCTCTGGCAGACATTTACTATCCAGGCAGCTTTTGCTTGGGGGGAAAGCAATTTCCCCACCTGTTGAAAACTTCTCACACCACCATGTGGAGTTTACACCATGTGTAGTCTACAGCCTGAGGCTCATTAAGAGTCTGAGAATATCAATCAGCCTTCAGGCATAGGTGGGACATTGGCCTTTACTAGACACCATCCAAAAAGATTGGGAGTTATAACAGGTCTACATAATACATAGAAACAAAAACAAAGAGGCAGCCAAAATAGGGAGACAAGAAAGTACCAAATGAAAGAACAAGAGATTTCTCCAGATGAAGAGTTAAGTGAAATGGAGATAAATAATGATGCTGAGAATTAGAAGATAGGGTAGAAAAAAGCCCTCAATCTGAGAACCAAAAAGAAAAACAATGAAAAAAACCCAGAGAACAGTTTAAGGGAGCTGTGGGACAACATGAAATGTAACAATATTCAAATCATAGGAGTGCCACAAGGTGAAGAAAATGACCAAGGGAATCGAGAACCTGTTTGAAGAAATAATGGCAGGAAACTTTCCTAACCTGGTCAACGAAAAACTCACACAAGTTCAGGAGGTACAGAGAGTCCCAAGCAAGAAGACTCCAAAGAGGCCCGAACCCAGACACATCATAATTAAAAACCCAAAAACTCAAGACAAAGAAAATCTTAAAGGCAATAATAGAAAAGCAATTTGTTAAGCTACAAAAAAGTTCCCATAGGCTGTCAGTTGATTTCTCATCAGAAACTCTACAGGCCAGAAAGGAGTGGCATGAAGTATTACAGGTAATGCCAGACAAAAATCTGAAACCAAGACTACACTACCCAGGAAGGCTATCATTCAAAATAGATGGTAAAATAAAAAGCTTCCCAGACAAAAAACGGTTAAAGGTGTTTATCACCATCCAACCAGCATTACCAGAAATGTTAAAAAGACTGCTGTAATAGGAAGTAGGAATATATATAGAGAGAGAAACACAAGATAAAAAAATAAAATGTCAATAGATAAGCACCTATCAATAATAACCTTACATATAAATGGATTAAATTTTCCAATCAAAAGACATAGGGTAGCTGAATGAATAAAAATTCATGACCCAAATATATGGTGTCTACAAGAGACTGACCTCAGAACAGAAGACTCACCCAGGAAGAGAGCAAAGAGATGAAAAAAATTTTTTTCCATGCAAATGGAAATAAAAAAATTAAAAGCTGAGGTAGCAATACTCAGATCTGACAAAAACTTCAAAATGAAGCCCTAAAAGGAGACAGCAAAGGTCACAGCATAATACTTAAGGGATCGATACAACAAGAGCATATATTCCTGGTAGACATGTAGACACACAATATAGGAGCAGCTAAATATACGAAAAATCTTCTGGAGGACTTCAAGGGAGATAACAACAGCAATACAGTCACAGTACAGGACTTTAACACTCCACTGACTTTACTGGATAGATATTACAGACAAAAAATATCAACAAAGAAACTGACTCTGAATGACACACTAAATCAGATGGATTTCATTGATATTTACAGAACATTTCACCCCAAAGTTGCAGAACATATATTCTTCTCAAGTGCACATGGGACATTCTCAATGATTGACCACATGTTAGGACACAAAACAAGTCTTTACAAGTTCAAAAAGATTGAAATCATATCAAGAATGTTATCAGACATTTACACCATTGAACACTATGCAGCTGTAAAAAAGAATATCTTACCCTTTGAGACAGCATGGTAGTACCTGGAGAATATTATGCTAAACAAAATTAGCCAGTCATGGAAAGACAAGTATCACATGATCTCACTCATATAAGGAATCTAATGGACAAAATAAACCAAGGAACAAAATAGATCCAGAGACAGGAGCATAGAACAGACAGACAAATCTCGGAGTGAAGGAGGGGGTGGGTGGTGGGTGGGGAGAGATTAACATAAGAACTTATATGCACATATACATAACCCATGGAAACAAACAATAGTGTGATGAAAGTCTGGGGTGGGGGTGTACATGGCAAAGGGGATCAATGGGGGAAAAATGGGGACATCTGTAATACTTTCAACCATAAACATAAATTAAAACATTGTAAAATAAAATAGACTACATGTTAGGATACAAAACAAGTCTTAACACATTTAAGAAGATTGAAATCTTATCAAAAATCGTCTTGGAAACTATAAATCAATCACAAGAAAAAACCTAGGAAACACAAAAGGCATGGAGGCTAAATAACATTTACTAAACAATAAATGGGTTAACAGTGAGATGAAAGAAAAAATTAAAAGATTCGTTGAACCAAATAAAAATGAGAACACAACAACCTAAGATCTATGGGACTCAGGGAAAGCAGTTGGAAGAGGAAATTCATAGCATTACAGGTTTCCTTGAAGAAACAAGAAAAATCTCAAATAAACAATCTGACTTTACACTTAAAGGAACTAGAAAAAGAAAACAAATAAAGCCCAATGTGAGTAGAAGGAAGTAAATATTAAAAATCAGAGCAGAAATTAACAAAATGGAGTCTGAAAAACAATACAAAAAATCAATGACACCTAAAGCTGGTTCTTTGAATAGATAGGCAAAATTGGCAAAACTTTAACCAGACTCATCAAGCAAAAGAGAGAGAAAGAAAAAGCAAATAAATAAAATCAGAAATGAAAGAGGGGAATTAACAAGTGACACCACAGAAATACAAAGAAATGTAAGATAATGTTATGAGCAATGATATGCCAACAAATTGGACAATCTGGAAGAAATGGATAAATTCCTGGAAACACACAGTCTTCCAAAACCAAATCAGGAAGAATCAGAGAATCTGAATAGGCGGATTACAACTAGTGAAATTAAAGCAATAATCAAACAACTCCCAACAAATAAAAGTCCTAGAGAAGATGGCCTCACAGATGAATTTTACCAAGCATTCAAAAAAGAAATAATACCTATCCTTCTCAAACTATTCAAATAAATTCAAAAGGAGACAAGACTCTCAAGCTCATTTTATGAGGCTAGCATTTTCCTAATTCCAAAAACTGATGACACTTGAAAAAAAGAAAATTATAGGCGAATATCCCCTATGAACATATATGCAAAATCCCTCAACAAAATATTAGCAAACTGGATCCAGCAATATATTACAAAGATCATACCACATGATCAAGTGGAATTTATTCCAGGAATGCAAAGTTGGTACAATATTTGCAAATCAATAAATATGATCCACCACAAAAACAATATGAAAGACAAAAAGCACATGATTTTATCTATAGATGCAGAAAAAGCTTTTGATAAATTACATTCATTTATTATAAAAACTCTCAGAAAAGGAGGAATAAAGGGAACAAACCTCAATGTGATATAGCCATACATGAAATCCTACAGCCAACATATTACTAATGGGCAAAAACTAAAAGCATATTTTTAAGATCAAGAATAAGATAGGGATGTCCACTTTTGCCACTCCTATTCAATATATTACTGGAATTCCTAGCCAGAGAAATCAGAAAAAAAGAAATAAAAAGGCATTTAAATGAAAAAAGAATTAAAACTGTCATTATTTCAGATTACATGATACTGTATATAGAGAACCCTAAAAATTCCAACAAAAAACTGCTAGAACTTATAAATAAATTAAGTAAATAAGCAGGATACAAAATAAATATTCAGAAAATAGTTGCATTTTTGTACAGCAATAATGAACTATCAGAAAGGAAAACTAAGAAAATAATCCCATTCACAATTGCTTAAAAAAGAATGAAGCACCTAGAAATAAATTTACCCAAGGATGTATAAGAGTAGTATTCAGAAAATTATGACACTAAAGAAAGAAATTGAAGAAGACACAAGTAACTGGAAGCATATACCATGTTCATGGATTAAAAGAATTAACATTATTAAAACATCCTTACACCCAAAGCAAGCTATAAAATCAATGAAATTCCTAATACCAATGACATATTTCACAGAACTAGAAAAAGTATTGCAAAAATGTATATGGAACCACAAAAGATCCTAAATAGCCACAACAACATTGAGAATGAAGAACAAAGTTGGAACAATCACATTACCTGATATCATACTACAGTAATAAAAACAGGCCATAGTAATAAAAACAGCATGGTACTGGCATGAAAACAGACCCATAGATCAATGGAACAAATAGAGAGTCCAGAAATAAATCTATGCTTTTATGGTCAATTAATATTTGACAAAGGAGGCAAAAAAATACAAAAGTTTAAAGATAGTCTACCCAATAAATGGTGTTGAGGAAATGGGATGGTTACATGCAAGAAAATTAAAACTAGACCACCCTTTTACACTATAACAAGAATAAACTCAAATGGATTAAATACTTAAATGTTAGACCTAAAGCCATAAAATCCTAGAAGAAAACACAGACATTTCTCTTAGCGCTGTTTTTTTCTGATATATTTTCTCAGGCAATGGAAACAAGAAAAAAATAAACAAATAGGAGTACATCAAACTAAAAAGTATTTGCACAGGAAAGGAAACTATCAACAAACAAAATGAAAAGACAATCCACTGAATGGGAGAATGTATTCGCCAAAGATAAATTGATAAAGAGTTAAGATCAAAAGTTTATAAAGAACTTATAAAACTCAACACCAAAAAAACAAACAATCCAATTAAAAAAATGGGCAAAGGACCTGAATAGATCCTTGTCTAAAGAGGACATACAAATGGCCAATAGACATATGAAAAGAGCTCAATGTCACTAATCATCAAAAAAGTGCAAATTGAAACCACAATGAGATATCACTTCATACTTGTCAAAATGGCTATCATCAGTGAATTAACAAATAATAAGTATTACTGAAGATGTGGAGAAAAGAAAACACTCAAACACTGTTGGTGGGAATGAAATTGGTGCAGCCACTGATAACAGTGAACAGACTGACAGCTGTAGAGGGGTGGCAGGTGTGGGGCTGGGTGATGAAGATGAAGGAATTGAATAAAAAATCTCATAGACATAGAAAACAGTATTTTGATTAACAGAGGGAAAGGGAGGTGGGGACAGGAAGAAGAGTGTAAAGGGGGTATAAATGGTGATGGAAGGAGACTTGAATTTGTGTGGTGAACACAATAATATATACATAAGATGTATTATATCATTGTATACTTGAAACATAGATAATTTTATTAACCAATGTCACCCCAATACAGTCAATAAAATAACATTAAAATTAAAAATAAGTAAGATACAGAATTTTATAAGATAAAACCATATGTCCATTATGCAATAGAAAGTCACATTTTCATACAAAGAACCAGGAAATTCTCAACTTCAGGGAGAAAAGACAATAAACAAATACCAATATGGAGATGACACACATGCTGGAACTGACAAATTTTAAAGCAGCCGCCATTAAAAAAAAGCTTCAATGAACAATTGTGAACATACTTGAAAAAATAAAAATACAGTCTTAGCAAAGAAATAAAATAATAAAGTATCAAATAGAAATTTTAGGACTAAAAATATTATAAATGAAATAAAAATCTCATGATATAAGCTCACAGCAGTGTGGAGAGGACAAAGTAAAATACCAGCAAGTTGAAGATAAAATAAAAATTACCAACCTGAACACAGAGAAAATAGACCAAAAATAGTCCTTGTGGGTCTGTAACAAAAAGATGTAACACGGATCATCAGAGTCCAGAAAGAGAAGAAACAGAAGGAGGGGTTGAAAAAGTATTTAAAAATAATAATGGCTTAAAAGTTTCCAAATTTTGCAAAAGATATAAACCTATATATTCAAGAAGCTGAGTAAACCCCAAAAAGCATAAACCAAAAAAAATTTATACAACAAAATTCTAAAAAGTAAAGACAAAGAAAACAGCTTAAGTGAAGCAAGACATAAAGACCTCACCTATATAAGGGAAAGACCATTCAGCTTATAGATTTCTCACTGAAAACTATGAAGGCCAGAGAAGTGGAACAAAATTTTCTAAGCGCTGAAACAACTGTGAACTCTGAATTCTATATCTGGTGAGAATATTCATCAGAATTAGGAGATAAAGACATTCTGACATGACGAAAAATTAAAATATTGTTGTTTGAATAAACCTACCCTAAAAGAGTGGCTAAGAGATCTTCAGGGGGACAAAGGGAGGAAAATGAGGGTCATCTGTAATATTCTTAACAATAAAATAAAATAAAATAAAATAAAATAAAATAAAATAAAATAAAATAAAATAAAATAAAGTAAAATAAAATAAAATAAAATAAAATAAAATAATAAAATGTTCTTGAAACAGAAGAGATTTTTTCTTTTTATTATTATTATTTTACTTTTCTTTTTATTTTTGTTTAAAATATAACAGATGTCCCCTTTTCTCCCCAATGACCCATTCCACCCTGTCCCATCCCCTTCCTGAGTCCCTTTCCCCACCATTGTTCGTGTCTTTGGGTTGTGCATATATGCATATAAATTCTTTGGTTACTCTCTCCCTTTCCACCCACACACCCTCCTCCATCCCTCTGACATTTGTCAGTCTGATCTATGCTTCCAGGTCATTGAATCTATTCTGTTCATCAGTTTATTAAGTTCTTTAGATTCCACATATAAGGAAGATCATGTGATGTTTGTCTTTCACTGCCTGGCTTATTTCACTTAGCAAAATATTCTCCAGGTCCATCCATAACGTCCCAAAGGGTACGAGATCCTTCCTATTTACAGCTGTGTAGTATTTCATGGTGTATATGTCTCAGTTTTTTATCCACTTATCTACTGATGGGCACTAGGGTTGTTTCCAGATCTTAGCTATTATAAATTGTGCTGCTATGAACACAGGGGTGCATATATTCTTTCTAATTAGTGTTCCAAGATTTTTAAGATATATTCCTAGAAGTGGGATCACTGGGTCAAAAGACTGCTCTATTTTTAATTTTTTGAGGAACCTTCATACTGGTTTTCCATAGTGGCTGCGCCAGTCTGCATTCCCATCAGCAGTGTACCAGGATTCCTCTTTCTCCACATCCTCCTCAGCACCAGTCATTTGTTGATTTGTTGATGGTAGCTATTCTTACAGGTGTGAAGTGATATCTAACTGTGGTTTTAATTTGCATCTATGATGATTAGCGACTTTGAGCATTTTCTCATGTCTCTTGACCATCTGTATGTCCTCTTTGGAGAAGTGTCTATTTAGGTCCTTTGGCTATTTTTAAATTAGGTTGTTTGTCTTCCTCTTGCTGAGTAGTATGAGTTCTTTGTACACTTTGGAAATTAGCCCCTTATCAGATACATCCTTGGGAAATATACTTTCCCAGACCTTGGGGTTCCTTTGTATGTTGAGGCTGTTTTCTTTTGCTGTGCAGAAGCTTTTAGTTTGATGTAGTCCCATATGTTTAATTTTTCTTTTGTTTCTCTTGCCCTAGGAGATGTATCAGTGAAAATTCCACTACGAGGGATGTCTGTGGCTTTACTGCCTATGTTTTCTTACAGGATTTTTATGGTTTCATGACTTACGTTTAAGTCTTTTATCCATTTTGAGTTTATTTTTGTGTATGGTGAAAGTTGGTGGTCTAGTTTCATGTTTTTGCTAGTAGCTGTCCAATTTTTCCAGCACCACTTATTGAAGACACTGTCCTTAATTCATTGTATGCTCTTGCCTCCATTGTCAAATATTAACTGACCATAATGGCGTGGGTCTATTTCTGGGGACTCTGTTCTGTTCCATTAATCTATATGTCTGCTGTTGTACCAATACCAGGCTGTTTTGATTGTAATGGCTTTGTAGTGCAGTTTGAAGTCTGGTAATGTAATCATTCTGACTGTTCTTTTTTCTCAAGATGGCTGCAGCTATTCGGGGTCTTTTTTGGTTCCATATAAATTTTGAAATGTTTGTTCTAGGTCTGTGAAATATGCTGTTGGTATTTTAATAGGAATTGCATTGAATTTATAAATTGCTTTGGGTAGTGTGGATATTTTAATGATATTAATTCTTCCAGTCCATGAGCATTGTATATACTTCCACTTGTTTAAATCTTCCTCTATTTCTTTTTTCAGTGTCCTGTAGTTTTCTGAGTACAGGTCTTTTACATCCTTGGTTAAGTTTATGCCTAAGTATCTTATTTTTTTAGTTGCAGTGGTAAATGGTATTTTTTTTTATTTTCTCTCTCTGAAAGTTCATTGTGGGTGTTTAAGAATGCCATTGATTTCTGGATGTTGATGTATCCAGCTACCTTGCCAAATTCATTTATCAAATCTAGTAGTACTTTGATGGAGTTTTTAGGGTTTTCTATGTACTATATCATCTCATCTTCAAATAATGACAGTTTACTTCCTCCTTTTCAATTTGGATAACTTTCAAATTTTCTTCCTGTCTGATGGCTATCACAAGGACTTTCAGTACTTTGTTGAATAAAAGTAATGAAAATGGATATCCCAGTCTTGTTCTTGTTTTTAATGGAAATGGTTTTAGGTTTTGTCCCTTGAGATTAAAGTTGGTTGTAGGTTTGTCATAAATGGCCTTTATTATCTTGAGGTACGATCACTATATTCCCACTTTGCTGAGAGTTTTTATCAGAAATGGGTGCTGGATTTTGTTGAATGCATTTTCTGCGTCTACTGATATGATCATATGATTTTTGTACTTCATTTTGTTTAAATGATATATCACGTTTATTGATTAGTGGATGTTGTACCAGTCTTGCATCCCCAGAATAAATCTCACTTGGTAGTGGTGTATGATCTTTTTAATGTATTCCTGGATCCAGTTTGCTAGTATTTTAGTGAGAATTTTAGCATCTCTGTTTATTAGGGATATTGGCCTGTAATTTTCTTTCTTGTAGTGCCTTTATCTGATTTTGGGATTAGGACGATGTTGGCCTCATAAAAAGAATTTGGGAGTTTTTCCTCCTCTTGAATTTTCTGGAATAGTTTGTATAGAATAGGTGTTAATTCTTCTTTGAATATTTGGTAAAAATAGCCTATAAATCCATCTGGTTTGGGACTTTTGTGTGTGGAGACTTTTTTGATTACTACTTCAATTTCATTAGTTGTTTTCAGCCTAATTAGGTCTTCTACCTCTTCTTTATTCAGCTCTAAGAGGTTGTATGCTTCTAGAAATTTGTTCATTTCACCTATGTTGTCCAATTTGTTGGCATATATAGTTGCTCATAATATTTTCTTACAGTCTTTCGTATTTCTGCTGCGTCAGTTGTTATATTGCCTCCTTCATTTCTGATTTTATTTATTTTGGTCCTCTCTCTGTTTCTTAGTGAGTCTGCTTAAAAGTGCATCAATCTTATTTATCTTTTCAAAGAACCAGCTCTTGCTTTCATTGATATTTTGTATTTTTTTTAAATCTCTATATCTTTAATTTCTGCTCTGATTTTTATTATTTTCTTTCTTCTACTTCCTGGGGGATTTTCTTGCTGTTCTCGTTTTAGTTCTTTAAGTTGTTGTGTTAGATGGTTCATTAGAACTTTTTCTTGTTTCTTAAGATAGGCGGTAATCCTATGAATTTGCCTCTCAGGACTGCTTTCCCTGTGTCCCTTAGATTTTTGTGTTCTTTTCTGTTTATTTTCATTTCTTTCCATGAAGTGTTTGATTTCTTTCTTGATCTGATTGGTAACCCACTCGTTGTTTAATAGCATGCTATTTAACCTCCACGTGTTAGAATATTTTTGAATTTTTTTATGGTGGTTGATTTCTACTTTCTTGGCATTGTGATCTGAGATGATGCTTGATATAATTTCAATCTTCTTGTATTTGTAGAGACTTCCCTTTTGCCACAACATGTGATCTATTTTTGAAAATGTTCCATGTGCACTTGAGAAGAATGTGTATTCTGCTGCCTTGGGATGAAATTGTCTGTAAATGTCAATTAAATACATTAGGTCTAGTGAGTCATTTAAAGAACATTTTCCCCTGTTGATTTTTTGTCTTGACAATCAATCCAGTGATGACAGTTGGGTGTTAAAGTCCCCCACTATGATTGTATTGCTTTCAACCTCCCCCTTAAAGTCCACCAATAAATTTTTTATATATTTAGCTGCTCCTATATTGGGTGCATAAATGTTTGTAAGGGTTATTTCCTCCTGTTGGATTGATCCCTTTAGTATTATGTAGTGACCAGCTTTGTTTCTTGTTATGGTCTTTATTTTGAAGTCTATTTTGTCAGAAATAAGAATTGCTACTCCAGCTTTCTTTTCCTTTCCATTTGCATGGAATATTTTATTCCATCCTTTCACTTTTTACTGGTGTGAGTCTTTTGCTCTCAGGTGGGTCTCTTGTAGACAACATATATTTGGGTCTTGTTTTCTTATCCATTCAGCTACTCTGTGTCTCTTGATTGGACCATTTATTCCGTTTAGATTTAAGGTTGCTATTGATATAAACTTCTTTACTACCATTTTCCCTCTTTATGCTGATGTACCTTTCTCACAGTATCTTTCTTTTTCTTAGAGGAGACCTTTTAGCGTTTTTAGCAATGCTGATTTGGTGGTACTGAACTCTTTTAGGCTTTTTTTGTCTGAGAAGCTTTTCATTTCACCTTCAATTTAAAATGATAGCCTTGCTGGATAAAGCAATCTTCTTTGCATGTTCTTGTTTTTTGTTACTTTGAGAACTTCACAAGGCTCCCTTCTGGCCTGAAGAGTTTCAGTGGATAAATCAGCTGTTAGCCTAATGGGGTTTCCCTTGTAGGTCAGTACTTGTCTCTCTCTTGCAGCCCTTAATATTTTCTCTTTGTCCTTGACATTTGCCATTTTAATTATGATGTGTCTTGCAGTGGGTCTCTTTGGGTCCCTCTTGTTTGCAACCCTCTGTGCTTCCTGAACTTGTGTGGTTTTCTCCTTCACCAGAATAGGGAAGTTTTTGGTCATTATTTCTTCCACCAAGTTCTCTATCTTTTGCTCTCTGTCTTCCTCCTCTGTCTCTCTATAATGTGAATGTTTTTTGCTTCATGTTGCCCCAATGCTCTCTTAGACTGTCTTCATGCTTTTTAAGTGTTTTTTCTTTTTGTTGCTCTGATTGATTTTTTTACCTTGTCTTTTAAGACATTTATTCTGTCCTCTGCTTCATTGAGTCTGCTTTTAATTCATTCCAGTGTATTCTTGATATCTGATACAACATTCTTTATTTCTCTCTGATTTTTGTTTATGGTATGTATCTCTTTTTCATGTTTTCACTAAGATCCTCGATCTTATCATCTAATGCCTTGTTTTTCTCATGAAATACCTTGAACTTCTTCATAATCAATACTCTTAACTCTGTTTCTGATAGCTTGCTTAACTCCACTCATCAAAGTCTTTTTCTGGCAATTATTTCTTTTCTTTAATTTTAGGGTTGTTTCCTTGTCTCCCCATTTTGGTAGGTCTTAGTGTTTGTATTTATATATTAGATTATTTGCTGTCTCCCAGTCTTGGGAGTGGGATTTTTTCTTGTGTATCCAGTGGAGCCCAGAGCTGTGTTTTTCTTATACTTCTGAGCTCTTTGCTCAAGGCATGTCCCTTTTGTGGGTGTCACTTTTTTGGGTTCTTTGCATTCTCCTTTTGTGGTTGGGTCTAAATTGTTGTTGACCAGTGCTTGGGAGAACTCTACTCTCAGCCTCAACCTTGTCATGTAAGCTGTTGTACAGGTCCTGGCAAGGTAGGACAATACACAGCTAAACTTCCAGAAAACAAGGGATATCTTACATGATATCTTGACAGTCACAACGAAAACAACCCAAGTGAAAATAGAACCGAGAGAGTGAATGGTGAACAGACACACACACACACACACACACACACACACACACATACACACAAATCTTAAAAGAAGGAAAGAGAGAAAGAAAAGTAATGCTTAAAGAGAAAGAAGTATATTGTTGTTAATAGTGAAGAACATTTAGAAAATAATAATAATAAACTAAAATATAAAAAATAGAGAACTACTGGGAGGTAATAGAGGCAGAGAAAAAATTCTGAAATGGCAGCAAAAATTAAGGGAGAGAATAGGAATAAGATAATAGTTGAAAATGAGAAAATAAAAATACAATAAAGAGAATAAGAGAAACTAACAATCGAACAAAAAGACAGGAAGACAGAAGTGAGGATAACAGAAGAAAGAAAAGCAGAAGAATAAAAAAAAAGTTATGTCAATGGATCGATATGAGAGAGAGATATAAAACCTGGACAGGAAGGGAGTCCAATAAGAGATCTGGAGGAAACAATAGAGGAAAGCAGTAACTTGTTGGTTATAATGATAAAGTCCAAGTAATTCAGCAGGGAATATCAAGAAAGTCTTGATAGTAGGAGCAAGTATAAAAGAAAACAAAGCAAATAAACAAAACAAAACAGAGAAAGAAAACAAAAAACAAGCCAAGCAATAGAAAATCTTTTATTAAAAAAAGGAAAAAATTTAGTTAAAAAATTAAAAAAAAAATTATCGTAAAATTTAAAAAGAAGAAAAAACAAATATTTTTTCCCTTTCTCTTCTTGCTGAGGGAAAAGAGGAAAAACATACAGACAAACAAACAAACAAACAAAAACAGGAAAAAAATTAAAAAGACAGGTGAGTTTCTTCTGGGAAGCTTATGTTGTTTGCAGCTCACTGTTTTGTATGCTGATTTCCATTTTCCTGGGAGGTACTTGTGTATCAGCCAACGTTAGGAGTTGTCTATGCTTAGCTCTGGTGTCCTTAGGTAAATGGTTGATCTGAGGCTCTCGGTGGTCCACCTCCTCTTTTCAGCTACTTTATAACTTTGTAGTTGCCTGATCTTACTCCATAGCCTTCTGCAGAGTCTTTAGGGTGCCAGATGTCTAGTGTAGCTCAAGGTATCACTCCTATTACTTAGAGGTTTTGCTGTCAGGCACTCATTTTGAGGGTGTTAGTCTCTGCTTCACAGCCAGCTCCTCAGTCTCTACCCTATCCTCTGATTCTAGTTCCCCATGCAATGGCCTGCTTCAGTTTCAGATTGATTTCACCCTGTTGCCTTTTCAGCAGCCTGGGCTCATTGGGTTTGATTAAATAACATTACAGTTATCCCTTTGCTTGCCTAGCACCCAGCAGTGGTTTACAGCTTTTCTTCCAGTTCCCAAACAACAGTCCCTGAGAGCCTTATTCTAGTAATGTCCTCCTGTGAGCTGTTCTCCCTTCCCCCTGAGGGGTGTCTGGGGCCTCAGTGAGCTGGACCAGCCCCTTTCCTGATGGGGGTGGTTCTCCCAGGCTGCAGGATAGACAGGCATGCTCCACCCCTCCTTTCCTAGGTCTGGTTGGCTGGTCATACCAGGCCTGTCCCTCCAACAGTTTACTTTAGAGACACCAATCCCAGGTTCCACTGGTCTGTCCGTCTATTGCATGCCAGGAGGGTGTGAGCCAGTTCAGCAATTGGAACTCAAAAACGCACAAAGCAACACACAAGCAGAGTCCACCCTGCAAGATCTGGCCACCCCTGTGCCAGACACCCAGTGGGAGAGGACCCAAAGTCAGTTCCACACAGCTCCCTGCACTGCTGATCTCAGCAAAGCTTGGGCTGCTCCACTCACCACCACGGCGTCCCTCAGGGCTGGTCGCAAATCACACTCTCCTCACCCAGAGATCAGGGTGAAAGGGCTCTCCTCCCCTTACCTGTGGCATACAGATTCAATGCTTTCTGGGGCTCAACACAATGCCTTACAAGGAGGCAGAGGGTCCCTGTGTGTGGCTGCTCAGTGCAGACCTCTGGTCCCTTACTACTCGGGTGCCACACGTTTTGGGAGAACCTTTCCTATAGTCAGTGTTTCTGAGCATTAGATGCCAGTTGCATCCACCATTAGAAGCTTTGTTTTGCTAGGAAGGCCCCATCCCCTTCTCATGGACTCACTGTTCCTCTGGGTTTCTCTGCTCTGTACTTAGAGCACTCCTTCCCCCCTCCTCCACTCTGGTGTGAGATCCCCACTTTTGGATGCTGGTCCACACTTCCGAGGGGAGGGAACTTTGCAGCCTCCAAATCCCTGGGTTCAGAGCCCAGCACAGGCTTCAGGGGGAACTCCTTCTTTCTGTGTACCCCCTCTCTTACTAGACTCTATGATGTTTCTTCAGTGCTCCCTGCTTACACTATGTCCACTCAGGTATGTTTCTCTGTTTTTTCCAAGCTGGCTATGAAGTATTTTAGGAGTAAATAGAGTCTGTGGCTGAGAGCGGAGGCGCTCTACTGCTTCTCACAGTGCTGCCATCTTCCCTCCTCAGGATTTTTTTTCCTTCCTTTTTCTGAAGTTTTATTGTTTTTATACAGAAAGGCAATGGAATTTATACATTGATTTTGTACACTGCAACTTTACTATATTTTTAAATAATTTTTAATAGTTTTTCGGTGGATTCTTTAGGGTTTTCTATGTACAGAATCGTCATCTGCAAAAAGTCACACTTTTACCTATTCCATCCTGATTTGGATTCCTTTTGTTCTTTCTGTTGCCTTTTTGCTTTGTCTATGACTTCCAGAGATACGTTGATTAAGTGTTGACAGTGAGCATCCTTATATTGTTCCCCATTTTAGAACATAAGATTTCAGCTTTTCACCATTCAGTATAATATTGGCTGAGGGTTTGTCATATATGGCCTTTATTATGTTGAGTTACTTTCCTTCTATTCCCCTTTTATTGAACATTTTAATCATAAGTGGATGTTGTATCTTATCAAATGCATTCTGCATCTATTGATAAGATCCTATGATTTTTATCCTCTCTTTTGTAAATGTGGTGTATTACATTGATTGATTTACAAATGTGGAAATATCCTTGTGTCCTGGAATGAACTCCACTGATCGTGATGTATTATTTTTTTTATGTACTTCTGTATTTTATTTGCTAGTATTTTGCTTATGACTTTTGCATATGTATTCATCAGAGATATTGGTCTTTAGATTTCTTTTTTTGTGTTATCCTTGCCAGGTTTTGGTATCAGGTTTATATTGGCTTCATAAAATGTCTTAGGAAGTATGGTCACTTCTTAAATTTTTTGGAAGAGTTTGAAGAGAATAGGTTTTAACTCTTGTTTCTCTGGTAGAATTCACTGGTGTAGCCCTCTGGTCCTGGACTTTCATTTTTTGATTGTTGTTTCAATTTCCTCCCTGCTGATCGTTATTTAGATTTTCCAATTTTTAATGATTTAGTCTAGGAAGGTTATATATTTCTGGGAACTTAACCATTTCTTCTAGGTTATTGAATTTGGTGGAATATAGTCTTTCATAATATTCTAGTATGATCCTTTGTATATCTGTAATATCTGTGGTGACTTCTCTCTCATTTCTGATATTGTTTATATGGGTCATTTCCCTTTTTTCCTTAGTAAACCTAGCCAATGGTTTGTCAATTTTATTAATTTTTTCAAGAACCAGCTCTTTGTTTTATTAATTTTTTTGTATAGTATTTTTGTTCTCTATTTCATTCAATTCTTTAATTTTTATGATTTCCTTTCTTCTGCTGATTTTGGGTTGCTTTTGTTCTTTTTCTAGTTCTTTATGGTGTGTTGTTAGCTTGTTTACTTGGGATTTCTTTTGCTTCTTGAGATGGACCTGTAATGATATATATTTTCTTCTTATTACTGCTTTTGCTGTACCCCAGAGGTTTGAATATGTTCTATTTTGATTGTGATTTGATCAGATTGTGTTTTGATCTGTTTATCATTCTATGAGTAGTTTCTTTATATATTTTGGTGTTGTCATTCTCATTTGCCTCTATATATCTGTTTTTTTGAGAGATAAAAATTATTTATGTATTTTTAAAAATTTTATTCTTTTCTATTGTTCGAAATATTACAGATGTCCCTTTTTCTTCCCACTGACCCCTTCCACCCCCACCCCCCTCCTTAATCCAGCACCACACCATTGTCTGTGTCCTTGGGTTAAGCATATATGCATATAAATTCTTTGGTTAATCTCTCCCACCCCACCCACCCACACACCCTCCTCCTTCCTTCTGAGATTGGTCAGTCAGATCCATGCTTCCATGTCATTGAATCTATTCTGCCCATCAATTTATGAAGTTGTTTAGATTCCACATATAAGTGAGGTCATGTGATGTTTGTCTTTGTCTGACTTATTTCACTTAGCATAATATTCTCCAGGTCCATCCATAGTGTCCCAAAGGGACACTTCTTTTCCATAATGGCTGCACCAGTCTGCATTTCCACCAGCAGTGTACTAGGATTTTTTTTTCTTCACAACCTAGCCAGTACCTGTCATTGGTTGATTTGTTGATGGTAGCCATTCTGATATGTGTCAAGCGATACCTCATTGCGGTTTTAATTTGCATCTCTCTGATGACTGGTGATTTTGAGCATTTTTTTTTCATATATCTCTTAGCCATCTGTATGCCCTATTTGGAGAAGTGTCTATTTAGGTCCTTTGCCCATTTTTATATTGGATTGTTTGTGTCTTTCTTTTGTTAAGTTGTATGAGTTCCTTATATATTTTGGATATTAATCCTTTATCAGATGTGTCATTGGCAAATATGTTCTCCTATACAGTGAGCTCCCTTTTCATTTTGTTGATGGTTTCTTTTGCTGTGCAGAAGCTTTTTATTTTGATGCAGTCCCATTTGCGCATTTTCTCCTTCATTTCTCTTGCCCTAGGGAATGTATCAGCAAACATATTTCTATGAGAGATGTCTGAGATTTTGCTGCCTATGTTTTCCTCTAGGATTTTTATGGTTTCACATCTTACATTTAAGTCTTTTATCCATTTGAGTTTACTTTTGTGTATGTTGTAAGTTGGTGGTCTAGTTTCATTTTTTTTGCATGTATTTGTCCAATTTTCCCAACACCACTTATTGAAGAAACTCTCTTTACTCCGTTGTATGTTCTTGCCTCCTTTGCCAAATATTAATTTACCATAATGGCGTGTGTCAATTTCTGGGTTCTTTGTTCTGTTCCACTGACCTATATGTCTGTTCTTGTGCCCGTATCAGGCTGTTTTTGATTATAGTGGCTTTGTAGTATAACTTGACATCTGGTATTGTGATCCCTCCAACTTTGTTATTCTTTCTCAAGATTGCCATGGCTATCTTTTTTGGTTCCATATACATTTTTTCAAAGTGTTTGTTCTAGATCTGTGAAATATGTTGTTGGTATTTTAATAGGGATTGCATCTGAGAAAATGGACAGGGATTTATAGAGGAATAGATTCAAGAGGAAATATAAATATGATCTATAGTGCCAAATTCTACAGTAATCACTTCATAAAAAATAGTGCTGAAAGTCATCCATTGGATTTGGTGTTTTTTTTTATTTTTAAAAATTTTAGTGATGGTAGTGAGAGCAGATTGAGTAGAGGAAGCCAAATTCAGATTACACTGGAATTAGAAGTGATAAGTGTACATGTCTATGTTTTTAAGAAGCTGAGCTTTGACGGAATAGCAGCATTATGGGGAATATTTTTATAAGTGGTTTTGTTATGTTTTCAAGATAGAAGTAGATATATATTAATGTGCTGAGGAGAACCAAGTATAAGATAAACGAATGTATAATTCTGCTGCCTTACACATAATATACTGCTAAAATATTTGCATAATAAATGACAATGTAATATTAAAGTCCTCATTATCAATTTCACATGTGAAACACAGGTTTTATGGGCTACATACCTTTATACTCAGTCATGGTTTTATTAATTTTGAGGAGTTTTATATTTTAGCCTCAGAATATTCTGCTGACAAGTGAATCTTCAGTGGGTGACATTAAGAGAGTTGATTTTTGTCTTTCAAGAATAATGAAGAGCAGTGAAGAGCTCTGAGAAATTATAGGCACACCTGAATATGTAGGTAAGTATTCAGAAGAGTGGGATGCATAATTAATAGTGGGACCAGCTATGTTGAAATTCTACCATCAGAAATTCCTTCCTTCATATTAAATTAAAAAGTGGGAAACTTTAAAGAGTAAAGTACCAAATTGAAGATCCCTTCCCTGGAAGGGTAAGATAATTGGAAGGGACTGCTTGTAAAAGAAATAAGAGAGTGTTTTTTTAAGTGTAGAATATAGATTTATATGAGGGTGAGAGAATATTTAACAAGTGAGGGCTTTTCTGGAACTTCATGTTGGCAATAAACATTGTTAAATGTAACTGCAAGGCCTGTGAGCCCACATGTGTAAAACAGAGAGGGCATTCTTTTGGACTGATGCAAGGTTGAGAGCTTCTGACAGAAAGAAATAGCTTAAAATGTAAAGATGTGACTGAAGAGTTTGGGTCTTTGTCTCCTGAAATAAAAGCATTTAGACCAGGGACACTGATGAAAGCAAAGGCATATTTATTGAGGCTCTGTGGAATATGAAAACACTGAGATAGTATCCCAGTTTCTGCACACGAGATGTAGGACTCAGGGGGTTTTATGACTTGTGGACACAGAAGTTGCTGGGGTTGACCAATCAAGGAGTATGTTAGCAGGTTTCTCCTTTTTTGGGACACAGATGTCCAGATATATGTCAGCAAAGCAAAGCAAAGCATTCTAAGAAGGAACAGCACTTATGAGATGCAGGAAGGGACCTTTTTCTTTTCTTTTCTTTTTTTTTAAATATATCTTTATTGATTTCAGAGAGAGGAAATGAGAAAGAGAGATAGAAACATATGATGAAAGAGTCATTGATTGGCTACCTCCTGCACCCCTCTGACTGGGGATTGAGCCTGCAACCTGGGCATGTGCCCTGACTGGGAATCGAACCCTATGGCCTGGATCCTAGGTCGATGCTCAACCACTGAGCCATGCCCGGCTGGGCAAGTGACTTTTCCAATGACATATTGAGTTTGTCTGTGTGGCTGGGCTTTAGATCTGAAAAACAAACTTTAAAAAGTCAGGATATTTCTTGGACCATTGTTTTATAGCTACTTATTGATAACTGCCATAGTACTAGCTGGGCTTGACTCAACAGAGTAATTTTGGAGAAATTTTTATTCTACCTGTTTTATATTCCCCCTGAGAGGTTTTATACTCATAATTTTTTAAGGGTTAGTAGACAAAAGTCTCTTCTTCTGGAGCTACTTCTGGCTGTACATTGGCCTTCTTAAGTGAGTAAAAATCTCTCTCCTTATTATCTAAGCTTATATGAGATTCTATTCCTGTGATTAGTCTCCATTCTTGTATTACCATTAATTTGTTTTGTAATTGTTGTAAAATAGGAGAAATGGACTTAACTAGATATTGGTTCTTTCCATTTTTCCTTTAATTGAGCATAAAGCCTGTCTTCTTGCTAATATTTTATTGAAACCTGTTCTCTGGAGTTAATTGAGAGGGGGCTATCCTAACATGGAGTACGGAGATTCTTTTCTCCCCATTCTCTCAGGGCTTGTTTGAATTTTCCTAGATTAATGATATACTTTTATTGCTGTTGGATATAAAAATCAAACAAAAGATTAGAGGTTAGGAAGGGTTTTTTATATGTCATTTCAAAAGGGCTAATTTGTAGAGAAGACCTAGGTGCAGCCCTAACTTGCATTAAAGCTATAGGTAACAGGTTGAGGTATTTAGAGTTTGATTCTTGGCAAAGTTCAGAAAAAGCTCACTATTCGTTCTGTTTTTCCAGAAGATTGTGGTTGCAAATAGGAATTGAGCTTGTGTTTAATTCTTAGAGAAATAACTAGGTTTTGAGTAATTTGAGCTATAAAAGAAGGCCTGTTGTCACTCTGGAAGGACTTTGGTAGTTTAAATCTAGGGATGACTTCCTTTAGTAAAGTTTTGAAGACCTCAGTAGCTTTTTCAATTTTGGTTGAGTAGGCTTCTACCTATCCAGTAAAACTATTTATAAAAACTAAAAGATATCAGTATCCATGCCAGAGAGGCATGGCTGTAAAATCATTTTCCAATCCTCTCCCAGATATGTTCCCTGGTGTTGCACAGGAGGAATGTGTGGTGGACAGTGATTCTTTTTATTTTATTTTATGGTAATAGGTAACATTTATTGAGAGTGTATTATGTGCTAGGCATTTCATAGCACTTTACAGATATTAACTAACTTAATATGAACTATCACCCTTTGGATAAGTATGTTTTTATACCCAAATTACAGATGAGAAAACTGAGGTGTAGATAATTGTCAGTTTTATAGTATTCCATATCTAGCAAGTGGGGGAACTTGGGTTTGGACCAGATTCTGTGTGACTAAAGACCTCCTCTTCAGCCCTAGATGATGCAGGGATTTTGGTTCTGGTCATTCCCTCGTTTAGTATCTAAACAGGTTCTGAATTTGTGCCATATTTTGGATGTGGACAATGATTCTTGGGGTTGTTTCTAATACAAACTTTGTAGATTCTGATAACTTGCCTTATGGTTGGAAATAATCAGGTTTGTGCCCTGGCTGGTTTGACTCAGTTGGTTGTCCCATGCACCAAAAGGTCTCTGGTTTGATTCTCGGTCAGGTCACATACCCAGAATGCAGGTTTAGTCCCTCCAACTTTGTTCTTCTTTCTCAAGATTACCATGGCTATTCAGGGTCTTTTTTGTTCCATATAAATTTTTGAAATGTTTGTTCTAGATCTGTGAAATGTGCCATTGGTATTTTTTTTTAAAAAAAATATTTTTATTGATTTCAGAGAGAAGAATGGAGCGGGAGAGAGAGAGAAACATCAGTGATAAGAGAGTTGTCATTGATCAGCTGCCTCCTGCACACTCCCAGCTGGGGATTGAGCCCACAACCCAAGCATGTGCCCTGACCATGAATTGAACTGTGATCTCCTGGATTCTAGGTCGATGCTCAACCACTGAGCCACACCCAGCTGGGCACCATTGGTATTTTAATAAGGATTGCATTGAATTTATAGATTATTTTGTGTAATATGGACATTTTAATGGTGTTAATTCCTCCAATCCATGAAAATATTATATTCTTCCACTTATTTATATCTTCCTCTTTCTCTTTTTGCAACATCTTGTAGTTTTCCAAATACATGTCTTTACCTCCCTAGTTAAGTTTATTTCTAAATTTCATAATCTGTTTGTCTCAATGGTAAATGGGAGTGTTTTTTTAGTTTCTCTTTCTGAGAGTATATTACTGGTGTATAAAAATGCCATTGATTTCTAGGTGTTAATTTTGTGTCCTGCTACCTCGCCGAATGAGTTTATTAAATCTAGTAGATTTTTGGTGGAGTCTTTAGAATTTTCTATGTACAATATAATGTCATCAGCAAATAATGACAGTTTTCCTTCTTCCTTTCCAATCTGGATGCCTTTTATGCTTTCTTCTTGTAAGATCACTGTGGCTAGCACTTCCAGTACTATGTTGAATAAGAGTGGTGGGAGTGGACACTCTTGTCTTGTTCTTGTTCTTAGGGGGAATGGTTTTAGTTTTTCCCCTTTAAGTATGATGTTGGCTATAGGTTTGTTATATATGAGCCTTATTATGTTGAGGTATAATCCCTCTATTCCCACTATGCTGAGAGTTTTTATCAAAAAACGGTGTTGGATTTTATCAAATGTTTTTTCTGCATCTATTGATATGCTCATTTGATTTTTGTCTTTCAATTTGTTTATGTGGTGTATCACATTTATTGATTTGGGAATATAAAAATAAATCCCACTTGGTTAGGATGTACGATCTTTTTAATATATATTTCTTGATCTGGTTTACTAATATTTTGTTGAGGATTTTAGCATCTGTGCTCATCAGGGATATTGGCCTGTAATTCTCTTTCTTTTTAGTGGCTTTATCTGATTTTGGAATTAGGCTAATGCTGGCCTCATAAAAGGAGTTTGGAAGTGTTCTTTCCTCTTGGATTTTTTGAAATAGTTTGAGAAATATAGGTGTTCGTTCTTCTTTGAATGTTTGGTAAAATTCCCCTGTGTAGCAGTCCAGACCAGGGCTTTTGTGTGCTGGGAGTTTTTTGATTGCTGCTTCAACTTCATCAGCAGTTATCCACTCATTCAGGTTTTCTGGCTCTTCCTGATTGAGTTTTGGAAGGCTGTATTTTTCTAAGAATTTGTCCATTTCATCCAGTTTGCCCAGCTTGGTGGCGTATAGTTTTTCATAGTATTTTCTTACAATCCTTTGTATTTCTGTTGGGTCAACTGTTACTTCACCTCTTTCATTTCTGATTTTGTTTGTTTGAGTCCTCTGTTTCCTGATGAGTCTGGCTAACAGTTCATAAATCTTGTTTATCTTTTCAAAGAACCAGCTCTTGGTTTCATTGATCTTTTGTACTGTTTTTTAGTCTCTATGTCATTTACTTATGCTCTGATCCTTATTATTTCCTTACAATCAGTATTCTGAACTTTATATCTGATAGATTGCTTATCTCCATTTCATTTAGGTTTTTTTCTGGAGATTTCTCTTGTTCTTTCATTTGGGGCTTGTTTTTTTGTCTCCCCATTTTGGTTTCCTGTTTGGGTTTGTTTCTATGTATTAGGTAGGCCTACTAGGACTCCCAGTCTTTTTGGAAAGTCTCTGGTGCAGGCCAATATCAGACACTGTTTGTGAGTGGCCTTGAGTACCCTGTTTGGCGCTATCAACAACCAATGGCTTGAGGTCCACTCTGTTGAGGCTGGGTGCATTTGGACAGAACTAAGATGCACACCAAAGTCTGCTTTTCTAAGGTCCAGATCCAGAAGCAGATCAGGCAAAGACTTAAGGCACTCTGAAATCTGCCTCTGCCTGCAGGCTGATTAATCTGATTCTCTTAATGAGCCTCAGGCTGTAGAAACTCCTCTGGGTAGGGTGAGAGGTTTTCCAGAAGGGTGGGGCAATTGCTTCATCCTCGGGCAAAAGCTGCTTGGAAGGTAAATGTGTGCTTCTGCAGTATGGGGGAATAGTATAGGAATTCAGAGGGATGCCCTCTGAGCTCTTTCTTCAGAGTAAACAACCCCAGAGTATTCTCACACAGCTCCAGTCCACTCTGCCTGCCCTCTGCTGGAGCCCAAGGTCAGTTTCTGCACATGAAATTTTGTGTGTTGGCTCTTTATGAGGGTGACTGCATTTCCAGCCATCTCTTCCTGGCAGACAGAAACTCTGATGCTTTTCACAGCCTGTTGTTATGTGAGCACCTTTCTCAGTTCTTGTGCTCTTGGCTGGGAAGTGCAGCTTGGGGTTTAGATCCCAGAGTCCTCAGTGGGAATCCCCACAGCTGAGATATCCTTCTGGATATTCAGCTGCTGCCTGTGGGCTCCTGGCCAGCCCTCTCGAGCTTCCACACTTCCCACCAGTCTCTATGCTGCCTTCACTTTATGTCCTTGGTTATGAGAGTGCTCTCCAGCTCGTCTTCAGTTGCAGTTGATTATTCAGGATAGTTTTTCTATAATTTAAGTGTGATTCCAGTTTGGTGATACTGGGAGAGTATCAGTGTAGCTTCCACTCAGTCTGCTGCTATTTTGTTCATTGATTTGTTTTCTGAGTGCACTTAATTGCTTGTCTGTATTTTTTTTTTTTCTTGTTGATTTTTTTCAGAACCGCAATCTTGAAATCTCTGTCATTTATATTACATATTTCCATTTATTCCAGCTTGCTTTCTGGGGATTTTTAATTTTTTTTCTGATCATCCTCATTACTGTGTTTTTTCATGGTATTTACTCTTATCCTTTGTCTAGGCATAAATGTCTCCTTCATTTAGGCATGTGTTCTTGGAAGAGTTCTTTCTCTTCTTTTCCAGTAGATGGCACTGAATCGCAAGATTTTTTTTTACCTCTATGATTTCCCAGTCTTGACCTCCATGGGCTTCCTTAAGACAGAACAGTCATGCTGCTTCAGGTTGGGGTTTATTTTGCCCTCACCAAAATGGTGGCTCTGACCTTCATGGGATCCTAAGCACCAAACCTGGGGATCCCTAACTGAGGTTCCCTAACAGTGGTTACACTGCAGTAGTTCCTCTACTCAACACTGAGTGCAATGGGAGGTGAGTTTTGGGAGTCTAAGTGATGGTAAGACTCTGTGGTTCTGTTTCTTTGTCAGAAACAGCCCTGCTTAACAGTGGATAGCTGCAGGGCAGAACCCTGTACTCTGTCAAGAGTCTGCTGTCTCAGTCACTGTTCTCCCTGCTTGCCCTCCTGGACTGGCCCCAGAAGCTCTCTGTTCCTTCCAACCAGCTGAAGGAAGCACCTGATACTGCTGGCTTCCTCCCTTCTCCCCACTAGGCTAAGAGCTCCTTGCTCCAGGGCTGGATCTGTGGGCTGTCTGAACTTTTCTCCCTTCTTGCCTCCCCTCTTATTCCTGGTTGCCCACCTTTAGATGTTTCAGTGTGTGGGTTTCTCAGACATTCCTCCGTGTTCAGTAGGGAATTCTTTGTTGAATTATAGTTGGTTAATTTGTTGAAATTTCAGGGAGAGAGTCCAAGGGTATCTCTCATGTCACCATTGCTCTGACATCACTCTTATCTTTTTTCTTTCTGTTTTTAGAATCAGGGTAATGCTGGCCTTATAAAGTGACCCTGGGAGCCTTCCATTTCCTTCAACCTTTTGGAATAATTTCAGAAGGATAGGTGTTAATTCTTTGAATATTTAGTAAAATTTACCTGTGAAGCCATGAGGTCCAGAACTTTTGTTTTTTAGGAGTTTTTATTTTTATTTTTGTAATATATCTTTATTGATTTCAGAGAGAGGAAGGGAGAGGGAGAGAGAGAGAGACATCAATGATGAGTCATTGATCAGCTGCAGCCCACAACCCCGGCATGTGGCCTTACTGGGAATCAAACCCTGATCTCCTGGATCCTAGGTAAACACTCAACTGCTGAGCCACGCCCGGCTGGGCTAGGAGCTTTTTGATTAGTGATTTTAATTTGTTAGTAGTTATCAGTTAGTTCAGAGTTTCTGTTTCTTCTTGACTCAGTCTTGGAAGATTGTATGTTCCTAGGAATTTATCCATTTCATTCTGATTGTCCAATTTTGTGGGATATAATTGTTCATAGAATTTTCTAAAAATCTGTTGTATTTCTGTGACAGCAGTTGTCACTTTGCTTTTTCCATTTCTGATTTTATTCATTCCTTTCTCTTTTTTCTTGATGAGTATGGTTAAAGGTTTATCAATTTTGTTTACCTTTTCAAAGACTCAACTTTTGGTTTCATGATTTTTTTGTATTGTGGTTTTAGACTCTATTTTGTTTATTTGCACTCTGATCTTACTTTTTCTTTCCTTCTACCCATTTTGGCCTTGTTTGTTGTTGTACTTTTTCTAATTCCTTCAGATGTAAGGTTAGATTGTTTGACATTTTTCATGTTCTTGAATGAGTCCTGTACTGCTATGAATTTCCCTTACAACTGCTTTTACTGTGTCCCATATATTTGGGGTTGTTTTGTGTTCAGTTTCATTTGGCTCAAGGTATCTTTTGATTTCTTCCTTGGTTTTGTTAACCCATCCATTGTTTACTAACATATTATTTAGTTTCCATGTGTTTGTGTGTTTTTCAGTTTTCTTCTAGTAATTGATTTCTAGTTTCATATCATTGTGGTCAAAGAATATACTTAGTATGATTTCTATCTTCTTGAATTCATTGAGACTTATTTTGATGCCTAATATGTGGTCTATTCTGAAAAATATTCCATAAGCATTTGAAAGAATGTATATTCTGCTGCTATGGTATGAAGTGCTCTAAAAATATCACATGTATGTGGTCTAATGTGTCATTCAAAGCCACTGTTTTCTTGTTGATTTTAGGTCTAAATTATCTATGCGTTGATGTCAATGGGGTGTTAAAATCCCCATACCACTACTGCATTAACTTTTATCTGTACCTTTATGTCCGTGAATATTTGTTTTAAAAATGTATATGTTCCTATGTTGGGGTCATAAATATTTACAAGAGTTAAATGCCCTTGTTAGATTGATCCTTTTACCATTATGTAGTGTCCTTATCTGTCTCTATTATAGCCTTTGTTTTAAAGTTTATTTTGTCTAAGTAGTGCTACCTCAACTTTTTTTGTTTTTATTTCCATGAAATATCTCTTCCCATATCTTTATTTTCAGTTTTTGCATTTCTTTCAATCTAAAATTGATCTCTTTTAGCCTAGCTGACATGGCTCAGGAGTTGAGCATTGACCTATGATCCAGGAGATTGAGGTTTTATTCCTGGTCAGGGCACATGTCCCGGTTTCCGGCTTGATCCCCAGCAGGGGGAGTACAGGAGGCAGCCAATCAGTGACTCTCTCTCATCATTGATGTTTCTATCTCTCTCTCTCCCTCTCCCTTTCTCTCTCTGAAATCAATAAAAATATATTTAAAAAATAAAAATAAATGAAATGACTCTTTTTTAGGCAGCATATATGAGTCTTGTTTTCTTATCCATTCTGTCATACTATGTCTTGTGATTAGAACATTTAATCCACTTATATTTAAAGTGATTATTGATAGGCATACAGTTATTGTAATTTTATTATTTATATTTATGTTCTTTTATTTTCCTTCTTCATGAAGAATCCCTTTACCATTTTTTGTAATACTGTTTGGTGATGATGAAATCATTTAGTGCTTTTTTTTTTTTTTGGCTTGGAAACTATCTTGCTTTTGATTTTAAATGATAGCCTTGCTAGGTAAAGTAGTCTTGGTTGTAGGTCATTGGTTTTCATCATTTTGATTATTTCATGCTAGTTCTTTTTGGCCTGCAAAGTTTCTATTGAGAAATCAGCTGATAATCTTTCAAAAATCTTCCTTGATTTTTGTCTTGCTCCTTTGAGCTAATGGTGGAGGGGGAGTTGAGTGGAACAAGGTTTCAAGGAGTCACCAGGATTGGGTAAGCGGTATTTACTGGGTTAATGCAGTTCAGATTTTGCATCCACCTGAACCTACAGCCTGCGGGGGGGGGGGGTTAACAAAAGCACAATGACAGCTGTGACTGTATTTCTTACCTGAAGCCACACACTAAGGTTCTCCCTATATGTCTCTGGTGGTTTTTGAGCTGCTGTCCCTTTGCTAGAGCTAGGGTGTGTGTTTGTGAGTGAGTCTGTGGGTGGACCCTTTAAGAGAACTCTTAGATTTTCAGCAGCCCTCTATCTCACTGGGCCAGAATTCCAACTGATTTTCACAACCAGCTGTTGTGGGGACTCTTCTTCCCAGTATTAGAGACATTGGCTAAGGACTTTTGTGTGAGGCTGGGATCCCTAGCTACTTGGGGGAACCTCTACAGCCAAGATATCCCTCCTGATTCTCAACCACCAAATGTGTGTGTGAGACCAGCCCATTTAATATCTCTGCCCCTCTTACCAGTCTCAATGTGGTTTATTCTATATAACCTTAGTTATATAGAACTATATAACTATTCCATTCAGCTAGACTTCCGATGGTTCTCCAGGTTGTTTTACCTATAATTTATTTTTAACTTTGCTGTGGTCATGGGAAGGGTAAGCACAGAATTTACCTATCTCACCACCTTGACTGAAACTCTTTCATTATTTCTTACCTGAACCACTACCTGTCTGTCTCTAATTTTCCCACCTTCAAATGATCTTCTCTTGTACAATAATCTTCTCATAATGGAAGTCTGAGCATTATACTCTCTCTTTGGTTGTATGGTTGTTAATCATCACTAACAGATACACCGTCAAATAGGGGTGGGGGTTAGGTGGGGGTGAATGTATATGAAGATGAGCAAGAGCTAGCCCAAACCAGCAAATCAAAAAGGTTCATATTCCTGGAGTCATTTTTACCCAATTAAAAATAACCTAACACTAGAATGTAAAATTCAAAAGAATTTTAAAATATAAGATTTGAAAGAAAAGTTTATGTTTCTTCTGGGAGGGTCTGTACTTACTGTCTTCTGCCATTAAGAATATTTCTAAAGATAAATTGAGATTTATTGGTACCAATAAAGTGTAGATACCACACTTCAAGATCTAGAAGTATTTTTTTAAAAAAATATATCTTTATTGATTTCAGAGAGGGAAAAGGAGAGGGAGAGAGAAACAGACAGAAACATCCATGACAAGAGAGTCATTGGGGATTGAGCCCGCAGCCCGGGCATGTGCCCTGAACGGGAATTGAACTTCGATCTCCTGGGTCCTAGGTCAATGCTCAACCACTGAACCATGCCCAGCTGGGCTAGAAGTATTTTATGATGTGACCCCTGACTCATCAAGACTAATCTCCTGTCATTGTTTAGCAGGCAATCTGTGTTCCAAATCAAACAAGATGTAATCCCTAATCAAGACTCCCACATCTCATGTCTTTGCATATGTATTTCCTTTGCTCAGGAAGCCCTCTTGCCTTCTCTGCCTGACAAATTTATTTTTATGATTCACTTCATGCATAACACAGATTCCTGTATAAAATCTATTTAACTTCTTCCTTCTTTCAAGGATGGTTCAATGTGTGCCTGTTCTCTACCCCCCCATAGCATCTTTTACATGACAAATTTATCCCATTGTTTTGCTAATATTTTTCTGTCTTTCCAGTCACACTGTGGTTCTTCAGAGGTTTATAATGAATGCTTACATTTCCTTTCCTCTTATTAGTAGTCAACCAATGCATCTGACTTCTGTCTCCTCATTCCACTACAACAAGCCTCTAAAATCCAAGGATACTTTTCCGTGATCTGAACCACCATCTTAGCAGTGCTTTACATTGTTGACACTCTTTGTGTTTACAAACTCATTTTCTCTTGGCTTTCAGGACAAAACATTGCCCTGGTTTTCCTCTGCAATATTGCAGTTTATGAGAAATATATTTTGGTCGTGAAACCATGTGATTTGCTGGGAGGGGAGAAGGGCAGAAAGTTATTAAACCCAATGGTCAGTAATTTAATACCTATGTAATGAAGAGTCCATAAAAACCCCAAAGGACTGAGTTTGGAGAGCTTCCAGGTTAGTGAACAGATGGAAGTGTGGGAAGAGTGACAACTTGGAGAAGGCATAGAAACTCTACACTTGCTCCCACATATCTTGCTCAATGCATCTCTTCCATCTGACTGTTCCTGTTATATCCTTTTATAGTAAACTGATGATCTAGTAAGTAAAATGTTTTTGAATTCTGTGAGTTGCTCTGGCAAATTAATCAAACCCTAGGATGCGGTCCTGGGAACCTCTGATTTATAGCCAGTTGGTGAGAAGTTCAGGTAACAACCTGGACTTGTCACTGGAGTCCAAAATCCAAAAATGGGGGTGCTGGAAACTCTAATCTCTAGTAGGTTGGTCAGAAACATTTAACAGCCTGGGCTTGTGGCTGGATTTGAAGTATATGTGTGGCAGAGGTGGCAGTTTTGTAGAACTGAACTCATAACATGTGGAATCTGATGCTACTTCTGGGTAGACAGTGTCAGAATTAAATTGAAGTTTTAGACACCCTGTTAGTGTCTGAGAATTGTTTGTTGGTTTGGGGAACCATCCCCATGTTTTAAACTGAGTTTCACAACACCAAAAAGATCTTCCTAACCCTTTGGCTGCTGCTTCTGTCTACTTTGTTGTTTCAACTTCTTTTACCTGGCCCATTAAATGATGGATTTCTCACAGCTTGATCTTGAGGCTCTTGCCTCTTGTCTTCTTACTCCACTCTCTTCCCGTGAATAATCTATTTGCACCCAAGGCTTAATTTTCACCTATACTTTATGAGTCACCTATAACTTATCACCTATACTTTATCACCTATAACTTATGTGTCATAATTTTTTTTTATCTCTGGCTCTTCTCAAGGCTCTTAGATATCTTTAACCAACTGCTTACCTAATTTCTCCCCTTTGATGTCTCAAAGACAGCTTGAATTCAACATATCCAAACTGGACTCATATTTTTACCATCAAAATCATATTCTCCTTATGCCAATGACAGGCATCTTAGTGAATGCTATCATCATCCAACAGGATAGGGGAGAACACAAAGAATCATCTTTGTGAGTCTTCTCTCCCGCTCTTCCTCCATTTAGCTAATGTGCCACTATAACAGGATTTTAATTTGTAAATTTAAGTATTTCCAGACTTTATGTACTTCTCTCAGAACACTAATTCAATCTACCATCATTTTTTTTTGCTCAAATGCAACAGTTTCAAAACTGTTTGCCAAAATCCGTTCTGCCCATACTGCAGCCAGAAAGATGTTCTGTACTATATAAATCTGATCTGTTATTCTCCTGCTAAAACCCTTAAGTAGTTTCCCATTGGTCTTATGATAATCTCCAAACTGCTTAATGTGATATTCAAAACTGCCATGGTGGAGCTCCAGTGTCATCATATATCTGTTCGTTTGCCTTGGCTTAGTGAAGTTGAGTCTCACTGAATATTGCTCAGTCCCAAATACTTGCCATGTTCTCTTTCACAACAGCGTCTTTGTGTTTGGTAGTCTCTACAACTAGGATGCTTTGTTTCTGTTCTTCTCTGCCTAGTGTCAACTTGGTGAGAAGACCTAAGATGGCAGTGAACCATCTTATAACAATTTTCAATAATGTGAAGGGCTGCACTATGAAAAAAGAAATTATAGATAGTCCCTCTCTTTTAAAAAGGTCTTATTCTTAACCCAACCATCCACCCTACCATTTTCTATTGTGAAAATACTTATAGGTTTACAAAATTTGGATTCAGGAATAGAGAATGGGAAGAATCTAAATTCCATGAGAACAGGAGCCACAGTAGTGGTCACTGTGATATCACCAAGATCAGTGCCTGGCATGCAGTAGGCATACATTATTTGCTGAGTGAATGAAAGGAAGAAATGTAACTTTTTTAAAAAAATGTAAAGGTGGCTATTTTGTGTCAGGAACAGGTGGTACTATAAATACAAGTAATAATGAGTCCCTACTGTCAAAGAGTTCATAATCAGAAGAGAAAACAGATGGACCTGTGCTGTGATAGACAAAGTGCTCAGGCAATAAATAAATAAGAGAGAATAATTCTGCTGTGGAATTATTATAGAAAAGATGAGTGAGCAGACTCTAAAGTAGAAAAAAGGATTTCATCATTTATAAAAAATTTGTAATAACTGTCTACTGAGCTATGACTTGGGGAAATAACAAAAAACAAGACATGAGTCCTCTGTTGTTTAGAGCTTTATATTCAAACAAGGATGAAAAGTACAAATAAATTATAATATAATATAATATATTACAGTATAATATATAATATAATCTAACCTCAGGTATTTTTAAAAAATTCTCATCCAAGGATATGTTTTTATTGATTCTAGAGAGACAGGGAGAGAGAGAAAGAAAGAAACATCAATGTGACAAACAATGACCAGTTGCTTTCCGTATGCACCCTGACCTTGCAGCCTCGGTATGTGCCCTGAAGGAGAATTAAACCCAGAACCTTTTTGGTATACTGGATGACTCTCCAACCAACTGAGCCACCTGGCTGGAGCTAACTTCAGGTAGTGTTAAGCACTTTGGGGAACTCCAAGTAAGATAATAACATAACAATGCCTGCTGAATATGTGTGCAGGGAGATGCTCTTTTTGGGTTAGTCAGGGAAAGCGTCTCTGAGAAGGCAATATTTGAGAAGAGAACAATGTTAAGAAGGAGCCAGTCATAACAGAATATCTTGGAGGTTAGTTAAGTAGGAGACATTCCAGGCAGAGCAAAGAGCAAGGACATGCTTCCAGTGGAGAAACTGCAAAGTGGAAAGCAGTACAAAGGTGAAAAGAATGGGTGTCATGGTAGGCATGAGACTGGAAAGCAAATGAGGGTGCAGGGTCAGGAATCGAAGGGCTTTGTAGGCCATTCTTGAGTAAATGGCAGCAGGCTGACTTCAGAGGAGGGAAAGAGGACATTCCGGGGAAAGAAGGGGCCATATGCCAGAGAACACAGGTGAGCCAGTTTATAGAATTATGTGTGCAAGTTATTATTGAATATAAGAATGTGGCTAAAAAATATGCCTTAATTCTGTTTTTAAAAGTTGAGAGAGAGAGAGAGACAAAGTGAGGAAGATATGATAAATCATGGAATGGTAAAAAAAACAACAACAACAAAAAAAAAAGAAGAAATTTTACTGGTTATAGTGTTGTTGTTGTTTTAAATTATATCTTTATTGATTTCAGAGAGAGGAAAGGAGAGGAAGAAAGAGGGATAGAAACATCAATGATGAGAGAGTCATTGGTCAGCTGCCTCCTGCATGCTCCCGACTGAGGATTGAGCTCACAACCCAGGCATGTGCCCTGACTGGGAACGCGAACCCCGATTGCCTGGATCCTAGGTCGACGCTCACCGCTGAGCCACACCCAGCTGGGCCAGTGTTTCTTTCTTCAATGTCTTATAATGTTCCAAGTACAGGTCTTATACCTTTTTGGTTAAATTTATTCCTAGAAATTTTTTTAGGCAATTGTAAAGGGGATTGTTTTCTTAGTTTCCCTTTCTGATAGTTCATGATTGGTGTATAAAAATGGAACTGATTTCTGAATTTTTATTTTGTATCTTGCAACTTTACTAAATTCATTTATCAGTTATTATAGTTTTTTTGGTGAAATTTTTAGTGTTCTCTACACACAGTATCATGTCATCTGCAAATAATGACAGTTTTACTTCTTTTCCAGTTTGGATGACTTTTATTTCTTCTTCTTGTCTTATCACTATGGCTAGGACTTCTAGTACTATGTTGAATAATAGTGGTGAAAGTAGACATCCCTGTGTTTTTCCTTATCTTAAGAGTAACATTTTTAGTTTTTCTCCATTGGGTATGATGTTAGTTGTGGGTTTGTCATATATGTCCTTTATTATGTTAAGGTTCTTCCCTCTATTCCCACTTTGTTGAGAGTTTTTATCATAAATGGTTGCTGGATTTTGTCAAATGCTTTTTCTGCTTCTATTGGTATGATCACAAAATGCCATTTTGATTAAATTTATTCCAAACTATGTGGTAGTTTACATTAATTGATTAGCAAATATAGCATCAACTTTGTATCCCAGGAATAAATCCCTCTTGATCATGGTGTATGATCTTTTTAATGTATTGCTGAATTCAGTTTGTCAGTATTTTGTTGAGGATTTTTGCATCTATATTCATCTGGGGTATTGGCCTATAATTTCATTTTTTTTTTTTTTTTTTTTAGTATCTTTTTCTGGGTTTAGAAGTAGGATAATGCTTGCTTTGTAAAATGAAATTAGAAGTCTTCCCTTCTCTTGAATTTTTTTGGATTAATTTTATCAGAATATGTCTTAGTTCTTCTTTGAACATTTGGTAAAATTCACTTGTGAAGCCATCTAGTCCAAGACTTTTGTTTGTTTGGAAATTTCTTAATTTTATTGTTACTGCTTTGATTTTGTTAGTTGTAATCAGTCAGTTCAAATTTTCTGTTTGATCTTAATTCAGTTTTGGAAGATTGTATGTTTCTAGGAATTTATCCATTTCTTCCAGGTTGTCCAATTTATTGGCATATAGTTGTTTCTAGTATTTTTTAATAATCCTTTTTATTTTTGTGCTGTCAGTAGTTACTTCTCCTTTTTCATTCCTGATTTCCTTATTTGAGTCCTCTCTCTTTTTTTCTTGATGAATCTGGTTAGAGGTCTATCAATCTTGTTTATCTTTTCATAGAACCAACTCTTGGTTTCTTTTGAACTTTTGTATTTTTTTTTGGACTCTATTAAATTTATTTCCACTCTGTTTATTATTTTCTTCCTTCTACTCACTTTGGGCTTTGTCTGTTGTTTATTTCTAGTTCTTTTATGTATAATATTAGATAATTTATTTGAGATTTTTCTTGTTTCTTGAGGTAGACCTGTAATACTATGATTTTTTCCCCTTAGGACTGTTTTTGCTGTGTCTCATAGATTTTGGGCTGTTGTGTCTTCATTTTCATTTGTCTTAAGGTGTCTTTTGATTTATTCCTTGATCTCACTGTTCACCTACTCATTGTTTAGTAGTAGCATGTTAAATAGCCTCCATGTGTTTGGGGGGTTTTCCATTTTTTTTCTTGTAATTGATTTCTAGTGGTCAGAGAAGATGCTTGATGTAATTTCAATTTTCTTCAATTTATTAAGACTTGTTTTGTGTTCTGACATGTGGGCTATCCTAGAAAAGGTTTCATGTGCTTTTGAAAAGAATGTGTATTCTGTTGCTTTGGGGTGAAATGTTCTGAAAACATCTATTAAATCCATTTGGTCTGGTGTGTCAGTTAAGGATATAGTTTCCTTGTTGATTTTCCATCTGGTAGACCTATTTATTGATATCAATGAGGTGTTAAAATCCCCTACTATGACTGTATTACTGTCAAGGCCCTCCCATATGTCCACCAATATTTGCTTTATATATTTGGGCACTCCAGTGTTGAGTGCATAAACGATTACAAGAATTATATCCTCTTGTTGGATTGATTCTATTACTATCATGTGATAACCTTCTTTGTCCCTTATTTTAACCTTTGTTTTAAAGTCTGTTTTGTCTGCCTGGCCCATCTGCACACCTAGAGGGAGCTGTCCTCCTGCAGCCCTTCTCCTTAGTGCTTTCTTGGGCCAAGTTTATGCCTGGTCCAATGCCTTCCCTGGAGGGAGGATGAGCACATCCACTGTCTGCTGTAGGATTGGATGATGCTCCAGGGCCTGCCAAGGCTGGCACATTGGGATCCAAAGTCCTCATCCTCCTCTGCTCAGGCCACTCTCTCTCTGAGGGCCCAGGGCAGTGAAAGGAACATGCCCTAGGGTAGCCACAAGATAGAAACCTGGTTCCTTCCCCAGTATTGCCATCAGTGACCGTATTTTGTTAATTCCACTTCCTTGGTGCCTCCCATTTGAGTCTTCGTTCATTTTGTTGTGGCTCAGACCCTGGTCCCTGAGATGCTATTCTTTCCTTCCAAATGTTCTCCTGCCCCCTAGATTTACATTCATACAGTTCAGCCACAGCATTGCTGCAGTGCCATCTTCCTAAAACTGTTACCCTGCTGAAAAGCCTCTAGTGACTTCCTGTTCTCTGCTCCATAGCCCAGGAGTCCTGAGGATAACACACAGACTGTGGCCCACCTCATCTCTCACCGCACTCCTCACAGTGTGCTGATTCTCATTCTCCTCTTGTCCTTGGCTTCCCTCAGCCTGAAGTGACTTAGAGAGGCCAGAGGGTTCCCAGCAGCTCCAGCACCACCTGACTAGGGAGCCTCTAATGTGCACCAGTGTTCTCCTTTTGGCTGATACCTTGACTTCCAAATACTTTCTCTCACACACCATTTTCCTACACCTTTATTCATCTATCACACAGTCACTTGTGTGGAGCAGGAACCTTGCATTATTTCCCTTACATTCCTTGCACAGAGCAGAGAAGCTGAAACTCAGTATTCATGTAGTAAATGTCTGTGCAGCTGGACTGAATTAAATCCAGGAAGGAGGAGACCTAGGCAGGTTGGACAATTTGGGAACAGTACATTGTGGAGGTGGCCCTTGGTCAGAGAACTCAAGAGTTCCTTAGGGTGCCCAGGGTTTGAGGAGCTTGTATTTAATCCTCCTTGTGGGTCTTTGGAGTCAGTGATATGGTACTGTTGGTCAGATCAAGGTAGCACCTCTGTTACCAATAGAGGTTTGAAGAATGATACTTGGGTGACTCACCCCAGATTTAGTCATTTACCCATCCAGTCACAGGCTTCCTGGAATGACTGCAGGTCTCCTATACAGGGTGCAAATGAGCAGAGAAGGGGAGGGAGCTACCAAAAGAAAAAGCTGGTGTGGCAGGGGCAATCTGGGGACTAAATCTGACTTCCCATTTCCACTGACTTCATGACCTCTGCTCAGATGTCACCCCAATGTTTTCCCTTTTCCCTTTGCTACGGTGGAAATGTGGAACACCACTCTTTCCCCAGGTTCCCAGATATCGCACATGATTGTGCTTACTTTGAGGCTAAAGAGGTTGCTTTACAACACAGCTCCATCAACAACAGCAAATTTACTGTAAATGGGGGTGGAACCACATCAGCCTGCCACCATTTTGTACAGCCTGTGAACTAAGAAGGGCTTTTACATTTTTAAAAGGTTGAAGAAATCAAAAGAATAATGTTTCATAGCCACATATGAAAGTTAAATGAAATTCCAATTTCATTGTTCACAAAGTTTTATGGGAATGCACATCACTTATGTCTTGTCCAAGCACCTTTTACTCTGTAAGTGTCTGAGATACTGTAGTCTGCTGAGCCTAAAGTATCCACTATTTGGCTCTTCTCTATGAAATCCTAATTCCTTTACTTCCCAGCCACTGTCTTTGCTTTCCCCAAGGCCTTACCCCGTCCCAGCTCTGTGACCCATTTTCTCTCCTCCTGGCATGTCCATGACCCCTCTTACCTTCCTCTGAAGCCCCTTCATACCTCCACAATTCCCCCCTTACAGCCTATGATAAAATCAGAGTACATTTCTTAATAAAATAAGGAATTCTGCTACCAGCTTTTGATATACCATGTTTCTTCCTTCAGCTTGTAATACCACAGTCCACTCACCTTCCTTCATGCAAACCCCTCCCAAAGATTTCAGGAGTATCCAGTTAATTAGTTACCTCCACAATTTTCAACAAAACAACACAACTTTTTTTTCCTTTGGGCTTTATTTATCTAGAAGTACTTGGAGAACATGAATGACACACACGTCTGATGCCAGGATGAGAAATCAAAATTGAAAGTAAGTAAAAAGCAAATCAAGTGGGAGCGGAATGGGGGTGTAAGGGGCCTAATATTTGGTGATGGAAGATGATTTGACTTTGGGTGGTGGGCATACAGATCTTGTAACATAGAAACCTACACCTGTAACCTATATGATCCCATTAACCAATGTCACCACAATACATTTAATAAAAAAAGAGAAAAAAACTCCAAATCCACTATCTTACAAGCATAGACAGAGATGGTGATTCTGAAAAAAAAGAAAAAGAAAAAAAGGCTGATTATAGAGGCTCAGCATCCATGAGTAATACAAAAGTTAATTAAAATGGCAAGAAAAATCAAAATGTGTATCACAAGAAAAGCAGATAACTCAATTTGAGAAATCATCTATTTTTTGACTCTGAGGAACACCTTGGAAGCTCAATGACTCCTGGTCTCCTACATGTCTCACTTTTGCTTTTCAACATGTGCTTGCACCTAGGCCAGGTAGCTCCTGTGCTCTTCTCTGCCCCCTGTGGATTATCTGTGCATCAAAAAAGAGGTTGTTTGTGTAGAAGGCACCCTCATGCTACCTCTCTAGGCTCTCAACCACAGCCATGAGCTCCTCCAGCTGCTCCCTCTGCTCTTCCCTGGTGGCCTGGTTGTTGAAAGCACAGTACCTCCTCCTGCACTCTGACCAGGCTCCGTAGGCTGTGGTTGTCCATGTTGACTACTTACTCACACAAGGACTTGTCTCCTAAGTCCGCCTTGTGGGTAAAGAGGACTACCACGTGTCTCATGGCTCTTGCCCTAAAGACTTCCTTTACCCTCCTCACAGCCACCATGTCCTAGGCAGTGAAGTGCCCCAGCTGTGTCACCAGCAGCAGCACATGGAGCCCTGGGGCCGAGAGTAGGTAGCAGTCCTCAATGTCCTTGTACATCTCTTGGTCCTGGGCCTTTGCAGAGGATGCTGTTCCCAGCAGCACTTTTCCCACAGCCAGGTTTGTCGACCAGGATGAGCCTCAGTGAGAATGATGATGCTAACCAATTATTTTCTGCCTGGAAAAAAAATTATGTCTTACTAAGCTAGTGTTGCTTAAGATTTTTTGATTATGGAGCCTCACGGTATCTCATGAAAGCCATGGACCTCCCTCCCAGGAACCAGTCATATCTGAATACATACAAAAGTGTGCCAATAACTTTAGGAGGTTCTTGGGTTACAGGAAGCCCACTTTGGAGCCATAGGCAAGAGTAAGAACTGCTACACTGAGGAAGATGCTCTAAGCCCTTCATCTAGACCAGGAAAGATACAGTTTTCTGAAAGAAAAGTGGTCCTTGTGTGTTTCCAGTTTTATGCTAAATAAATATGAGATAGAAGGAGGCAGAGGATGAGAAGTTACAAATGGGAAAATATTACCACCTTTTTTTCACCGACAAATTCCCAGGCACACTTGTGTAGAAGTGCCCAACATATTCATCTAAACCTTGAGAGGAAAGGAAGTCTCAGCTGTGACCTCCCACCAAAGACCAGCTGAGGGTCCCTAGGTCTCTGCTCTTTGGGTGGAGAGTTGGATGCTTGAAACTGAGACAACAGAAAGGTCATAGCTAATGTCAAAGGCAAAGTCTGGGAGAAGAGCCTGGATGGTGGCTGAAGAAGACTGGAATAGAAGTACCTGTGTTGGAAAAATCACCTACTTGGCTGATTGAATTACAGGAAGTTAACAAAAGTGGTGTTGTAGAGGGTGACACTGAGCTAAGAGCTAGAATCTTTAAAGGATGAGGGAGGGTGAGAAGCCGAGGTGTTCTAGAGTTCTTATGAGCCCAAATGGATTCCAAGTTCATTGTAGGCTCTTAAAATCTATTTATTTATTTTTTTTACTTCTACTCTGTGTTGGATCTTCCTTTCTGCAGTGTGTTCTGGGATGTTTTGTAGCAAACACAATTACTAAATTTCTCTGGGAATTACTAAATCTCTCCATTTTTTCAGCTCATAGTGGAAAAGGAAAGAGAAAATTTATTCACAATTCAGTTCAAAATCCTCCAACTTCTGACTTGAAGTTCCATTTCCACATTTCCCACACATCATGTGCACAGAGAGCATTGTACTGTGGGGGTTGGGTGGGGTGTGTGATGATGGAAGGGAAGGTAAAGAACAAGTGAACATTGTCTTTTTCTTCTTAATTAGTTTACACTTGCATTTTACAAATTAGCACTGAATTAAAACATGGTTTTCATAGTTAGTTTGATATCCAGGTTGCTTCTGTTATATAGAAATAATGTTTGCACATTTTTCTATTCATTTAGTGAATTTTTTGGCCCTCCTTAGGAAAACCATTTTCACATTATCAGAATTTAAAAGAGAACTTTCTTCCTTCTTTCTTTTTCCTTCCCTCCACTTCCCACCCTCCCTCCTTTCTTTCCTTAAGCCCAAAGAAGAGCATTTCCTCACCACCTTCTCCCATACACTGTCCTGGACTCTGAGAAATTATACTTTGGCTCTGCTAAACTTGCTCAAATTCTCTGACACCTTTTCTATTTTAGATGACCTTTTTTGAGGTTTGGAAACCTCAGACAATATGTTGAAATCAACCTATCAATGTGGTAAAGAAGATAATGACAGTGGTGACAATGTTGATGGTGAACGTCATCGTTGTAATAATCCCCTGTACTTTATAACTTCCTACGTTCTTTCATGTTCATTATTTTAACTGTTCTCTTAAATTAATATAGGTCTTAAATTTTTGATTAAAATATTAGGAAATGAGCAAAAATGACCCGCCCAAGGTCACATAATTGCCATGGAGCTAAGACTGAAAAGCAATTTCTTTTGCCTGTGTATTCTTTTGCCTTGATTCCACAGGAAGAAAGAAGATTATTCTAAATAAGTCCACAGCCTCTTGGACTCCCACATACAATATGGCCATCCCATGGACAGGACATAAACTGAGGCTGACAGGCTGCCCTGAAATGAACACAGACAATTGTATTACAAAATCTCGAGTCCATGTTTTTCCAAGAAAAGATTTTTCAAAGAGAAAACTGCAGGGGACAGAAATTGCTCTGAATTAAAGCATTTCATTGTAAAACAATCTAGTGTTTTACTGATTATCAGTGTGATCCAAATGGAGCAAGGTGCCTGTCACAGAAAGTCAATTAAACACAGGTTACATTGGCTGAGATGCAGTGTGGTACTTCTCCTGGACCACCTTTGGAATGTGTCAGGTAGCAGCAGAAGACAGGTGTCCCACAGAAGAATGGGCTTTTATGCAGATATTAACAAATAACAAGGTGTTCCAGGAGAATCAGAAAGGATATTGATGGAGATGCTAAAAGGAGTCACAGACAAAATAGTAACAAGACTGTAACGCCTAAGAAAAGACCAAGGGAAGCATTGCAGACCTGCAGGAATGTGGTGCATGTCAAAGGTGGTCAGAGTAGGCAAAAGTGGGAGGACGGAGAATGAAGGCAGATTTCTTCTCTAAAAGGAGAATTCTAATCTCCAAAATGGGGCCAGGTATCGCGAGAGAGGCGCAGACAGTGTGCAAGCAGAGATTATAACAGTGTGGATGGGGACAGTAAGAGAGTCTTGTTCAGGTAGGGGGTTGAAGGAAATGAACATAATGTGCCTTCTGATTTTAAAATTATATGAGCCTGATTTCATCATGATGATACCTTATTATATCAAACCACTAGAAAGCAGTCTCTCTCCTGCTGTTTTAGGAAAATCAAACTATTTCTTGTCTGCCTTGTTCATAAGTGACCCTTTACTCATCTGCCACAGTCCCCATATTTCCTGGTATTAGAGTCCCTTGTTTTGTAGTTTAGTTATTGTGATTTCTGGATAGGTCTCTCACATAAGGTTTAGCAGACAGAAGGATTGTCTTGTGTGCCCTGAACATGAGTCTGTTTGCCATATAGCCAACTCCTACATGTGTCAGAGGAAAGGTGTGGGATATTTTTGGGAGAATGGTGTGGTTTCCAGAGGGTCAAGGACATAAGACAATGTGTACTCAGGGGTCTCCTGTAGAACACCTGGCTCACTGGGGGCAGGGTTAAGAAGTTAAGAGGGTAAACTGAGAAGCATTCCCCCACCTAACCTGACACATGGGGAAGTACAATTTTCTCATATGTTAAGACAGATGAGACTATTCCTACAGCTTCATGAAACTTTGTGAGGCTCCAAGAAGATCCAAAGGGTTTAGCAGTAGGCAATTAGCTGGAAAGTGAGGAGTGCTGTGTAATGTGCTGGGCTGTGGGCACAGGGTGAGTGGTTCCCAAGCCTGTTTCTCCAATTATAAACTTGCTGTAGCCCCTAGCGCCACCATCATAGTCTCGTTTCACTGATGGGTGAGCCCAGAAGCAGAGTAACCTGTGTGACATCACACCTGCAATGAGTGGCTCTGACTAAGCCTTGGGCTCTCAGACACCCAGGCCCCAGGCCCCTCCCCCTCATCCCCTTACCCTGCGAGGCCTTGTGGGTGTGGTGCTCCGTGGTCTGGGGAAGGGGGGGCGGGGCTCAGGAAATATGTCTTCTCTCATGGGCAAGCACTGGAAACCAGGCAGATGTAGTTAAACAGGAGCCACCTGGAGACTGTTGCAGGACAACGCTGACGCTGACAGAGAAGAAAGGGGAATGCCTAGTGAGCCCCGCCCTCTGCAGATTTGGGGACATCCTGGGGGTGGGAGGGAAAACTGCTACAAACAAGACCAGCAGCACCCCAAGACTAGCCAGCACGGGGTGTGTGGGCGGTCCCCTTAAAGGGATGGGGGATGGTTCCTTTCAGAGCCTGCAAACTACCATGCCCCCTCATCACCATTTCTTTTTTATGACTAGTCAAAATAAGCAATATTTCCAAAAAGAGGCTATTAAGGCATTGATGGACCAGCCCAGGCTCACAAAAAGCCCCTCCCAGGCTTGGAGACCCTGTGTGAACCCAGCAGAGCTGCTGAAGATGTTGAAAGCCCATCTTATGCATGGCTGTTATAAGGATAATGACTTTCTTTAAAGTGTTCAGTCACATTCAGAAATAGAAATAAGGAAATCCTTATTAATTAATTTATTGCTAATGCAACCTAAAGATGTCATCTGGTTTTCTAATGGCCTAGCCTCTAAGAACTTTCGTGGGCTGGCCCATCCCCTATGAAACCTGATGGTAAAGGCCACACCAACCTTACTTCAGTGCTCTGCAGCTTCAGCTTTTTTTCTTTTTTTGGCATAAGAACCCAGATGGAAGACACTACATGTGATTTTCACAAAATCCTACTTTATTTTGGAAAGACATGAGCCATAATGCATGCCAAAAAGTTGAAAACTGTGTTACTTTCAATATCGTTTCATTTATCTTTTGGTAGTAAATCATTGTAGTAGTAAATAAACTGATGTATCAGAAGGCAACATTGACATGTATGACCCTGACATCTTTATCATGGAGTCTAATAAAAATCTGATACAGAACCCAAGTTGGGATGCCTGCTGCTTTGAAAGTCAATACTCGAGACATAGGGTACTGGTGTAAGGAAAAATGGTTTATTCAAGAGCTGGCAGCCTGAGGTGATGAGGGACTGTCTTCCCAAAGACCATCTTACCAACTGGACATGGGCAGGGGGTTTTGTAAGAAGGGAAAAGGAAGAAAAAAATACAAAACAAAAACAGAACAAAGGAATGAAAAGGAGGGTGTTGAGAGTTCTCCTTTGAGGGGACTAAGTGCAAGCCAGCTTAGTCTGTTCAGATATTTGGTTGAAGGTCAGCAAATCTCCAGAAGCTGGACTGTCTGAAGGTCAGAGTCTGCCTCTGAAGTTGGCTCCTAGAATTCTTAACCAAACAGGCTGTTTATCTGCAGTCACGTGCTGGTTAACAGGTCACTATTTACAGAAATAATGTTAAAACAATGGTGGTGGTGTGTGTGTGTGTGTGGGGGGGGGGTGGGTGGGTTATGAATCTACAAGGATCACAAAGGGAGATAGCTACTCTTTGTGAGAACTAGAGAAGTATTAAGGTGGGTCAGTGTCTGCTGTGGTCTGAATGTTTTTGTCCATCCAGTATTCAAATGATGAAAATCTAATGCCCAAGTGGGTGTTATTAGGAGGTGCACCATTGGGAGCTTCCTCGTGATTGAAATGAGCACCCCTTTAAAAAGGCTCCAGAAAGCTGGCTGGTCCCTTCCACCACTGAGGACACACCCGGAAGTTGTCAGTCTGCAACCTCAGGAGAGCCCTCACCAGATCCTAACTATGTGGCAACCTGATCTTGGACTTCCAACCTCCAGAATGTGAAAAACAAATTTCTGTTGTTTATAAGCCACCTCCTCTGTGGTATTTTTAGAAGTTCTAACGGACTAAGACAGTGTCTATTTTTTTTTTTAAATGCTCAAAATAAAAATGGTTGTTTTCCTTTTGCCATGAATCCATTTTCTACTAAAAACTACCAACAGTTTCATTATTTTTCAAGAGAGAAAAGATGCATGGAGACTTCTAAAATGTTTTAAGCATGTTTTAAAGTTACACATGTTTATTTTAAAACTGTACCTATAGTCAAAAGGGAGACTTGAAAACTTAAAAAGTGAATTTTGGGCCTTTGCAAAGCTGATAGCGTTCAGTTTTCTGTCATTAAAACTCTGTCTGAAGGGACAGGTTTCCTGTGGAATGAAGTTTTAGTTTCTGCTCAGCTCCAGGGTTCCTTTCTTGCCAGGTCGCCTGCATTTTTAGACCTGCACAGTGGGTCATGGCCTCAGCAGGAGCCTGGCAAGAAGCAGGCAGAATAGGACCAGGGAGCCCAGCAATTTGGCCCAGGGCAGCCTCCTGGACACCATCCCGTTACCCAGCCGACGCAGCACCCTGGGCCCCAGTTGCCCAATGTTCAGCTTGCCAGAATCCTGGCAGTCTGGCTCCACACCTCCTGGGTCAGTGCCCACCAGTGCCAGCACCAGCACCAGCACCTTGCAGTACAGGGGGCCCGCGTGGTGCTGCACCAGGTGCTCCACCAGCGCCAGCAGCTTCTTCACGTGGGCCTCCCTATTGAAGCCTGCAGCCCTGTTGTCCAAGGCTGGCACACAGCCCCCACACTCGGTGACTCGTGCCTTCAGGGGCAGTTGTCCCTGTCCTGCAGGAACTCCTGCAGTGAGCGCCTAACCCCCAGTCCTTCTTGCACATAAACAGTACCATGGTGCATGCCACCACACCATCCTGGTACAGGCCCTTGAGCTTGCTCATGGCCTGCTGGTCCTGCTCTGTGAAGTGGCCCAGCTGAGTCACCAGCAGCACCGCGTGGGGCTCAGCACCAACAGCAGGTAGCAGCAGGTGGCTCTTCCCAGCCAGGGTCTGTCTTGGGGACTTGGGAACTAAAAAACCTTGGGGTGTCTGTGACTTCCACATGCCATCTATCCCACCTGCAGCACTCCACCTTGCAGGTTCTGGTCATGGAGGTGGCTTGGAGCCTGGAGAGGAAGTGCCTCTGGCCCAGGATGCTGCTGGCCTAGGTGGAGCTTTTCCTAGGGCCTGTCTTCCCTACCACGATGAGCCTCAGACTGGGCTCCTGCAGAGCCTGCCTGGCGTCTTCTCAACCTGGAGGACAAGTGATCTGTGAGCCTCCAAACCTTATAGCAATGTATCCTGGCTACCTGGATGCCCGGGGCACTTTGAATAAAGGAGAAAACAGTGCCTCCACTCTGTTTTTTCAACCAAAGCCTTACTGAGGCCGTTGGTCAGAGTTTTCTGAACTCCGGGGGATCTTTACCATCTATTCCTGTCATCTTTGGCTTTACCATGTGTACCTGTAGATGCTCAAACCTGGTGGGCATTTCTCTAGAGGATGCCCCTTTATAATTCTAAGCCTGACCTCATCTGGATTATCCACAGGGTGCAGAGCTCTCCCTGTTTGGTGTTGTGTATGGCCTCTGCCATACTTCTCCCAAATTCCAGCCCACTGGAAGTACAGCAAGAGGGGGCAGTAGGCCTGGTGGTGAAGGGCTGTTTGGAGTCCCAGACATGCTGGGCTTGACTTACAGCCCCACCATTGGTCAGCTCTGCCACTTTGGAAATTGCTTGTCTAAGTGTTAAACCTTTGTGCAAAAATGAGAATAATAGTATAGAGTTGTTTCTCCTGGGGTTGTTGAGAGGATTAGACGAGATCACCTCTTTCCTTCTTCCTTCTCTTCCTCTCTCCCTCTTCTCCCTTCCCCTCTCTTTTAAACCTGCTGCCTACTAATAAGACACCTGTTTAACCCTCTACCCTGGTTCTCTAACATTCCTCCTGGTGAATCACACTCCCTCTTGTGCATGATCTAATAATACCCTCTACATCCTCTTCTGTGGAGATCAGAGGAGGTTTATTATTCTCATTTACACTTTGGTAATGGAGACACAGACTAGTCAAAGAAGTTAATATCTCCCAGGTGGGCAGAGGCAGAGATCCAGCTAAAACGCTCATCTCAGGGCTCTTGCTGTTTCACTCCCGACACCTCAGATGCCCCTTTGGGGCTTGTCTGTTCAGTTCAGAGTTCACCCATTCCCCTCATTACCCAGAGCTCATAGCTGTGAGCAAGTGTGCAGTACACATTTTCTTACCATAGGCTATCTTCTGTTCTCCCATGCTTATCTGAAAGAGTCCTAAACACAATTAATTAATTAATCAAATAGGTATAATTACTTATAATTTTCCCAGGTAATTCTACGTGTCAGGTGAAATCCAAAGAGCTGGCGACACCACAGTGACAAAGTCGTGGCTCCTGTTTCCCCTGGACACAGGAAATAAGAGAAGAACTTTAGAAGGTCCTGGACTGGGGTTGGAATGATGTGAGAGGGTTTAGTGAGCTTGGTTTTGTGTTTTCAGGGACTCTGTGTCGGTGAGAAAGCTATAAAAATTAAATTTTCCTAGGTAATTCTATGTCTGTGACCAAAGTTGTAAATATTAAGTTTTCCTAGGATGTTCAGCACCTGGGGTAGACTTTGGAAAACTGTGAGAACTAGGAAATTTGCTCAGTGACTGAGAGAACCACTTCGGGTGGCTGGCCTGGTAGACAAACAAGAAGAGAATTGGAATTTTGGTTTTGGAAATTGGAGAAGAAACATATATCCCAGGCGGTCTGGACTCTCTGACTCTGCTCTCGGGAAGCCAAATCAGGGTCCTGTCTCAGTGTGTCTAAATATGATTGGTGTCCTGGAGAGACTGAGACACTCCCCTCCAACTCCTAATGTCCTGCCCCCAAGTTGAGACTTTTCAAAGGAAAGTGGCTCCAGCCAATCATTCATTATTTAGCACAATCGAACATTCTGTGCTCACTGAGTCCCTGAGTACAGTGCAGTCTGTCCTCAGCCTGCTTCCCCAGACTCGGGACAATGACCCCCTGACTCAGATGCTCCCCAGAGAGCAGATTTTGGGTATTTTACAGCTGCCTTGTGCTCTCAGGCCTGTGACCGTTCAGCCTCCCCCGCACTCTGTCTGAATCCTGTCTGCTTCACCATCCATTTCTAATTCCATCTCTTCATGTCATACACCTGGTTACCACAGGTGACTACATTCTCTCCTGTTGGCACTGCACAAGGAGAAACCAAGGGAAAGGCAGGCTGAATACCTTGTCTCTAGTCAAAGGACTTAAATGATGGGCTGGCCTGGTCTTCAGCACAAAGGTGTTCATGTTTCTGCCGGACTCCCCCAAAGCCTTCAGTAATGTTCACCCCCACTCCTCCATTATGTGATTAATTGTTTTGTGTGTAGAAATCAACACATTTGCATGACTGACACCAGAGCAGAAATGGAGAGAGAGCCACAGTTGCAGAGCAAAGACCAGGAATTTAACCAAAGCAAGGAGTACTGGGCAAGTGGAGATGAGAAGGTACAGGGAGCTCACAGTACCAGTGGGTAATCCATTTAGAACTTTCCACAGAGTTTGGAGTGGAATTTAGAGTTCTTGTACAGGTCCAGAGAGCTGAAATCTGGGGTTACACATACATACTGTCACTGAGGAATGGGAAACATGTAGGATCCTATATGTTAAACCTCCAAGGGACTGAGTCTATTCGCCTAGTCCAGGGCTTCCTGAACCTCCTGTCTTTGGGAATTGTCTAGGGGATTCTGTAAAATGTATATTTCTTAGAGATTTTAGTTCACATATCTATACTTTTAGAACATAAGCATCCCCACCCACCTGTGATTCTGATGCACTCAGTTTGCAATCTGAGTTTCTGGATCAGTTTTCTTAGTCCAACCCCTTCATCATGAAGAGGAGGGGAGGGACTTCAGAGGGCTCAGCCATACACACAGTCTTGGACAGCTAGGGTTGGGGAGCAGGTGTTTAAGGGCACAGGTAGGGCAAGGGTTTGAAGACCTTAGTTGTCTCCTGGAAGATGCTTTGTGGACACTTGGAGGAGAGTAGAATGTTTTAAGTGGTTCAGCCCAGATACACACAGAATTTTCACTTTGTAACTTGTTCTGAGGTTAGACTACCTTATATGTCCTCAGAAATCTCTTTGCCTGTGCTGAATATGCACATGGGGAGTGTTTGCTGCCTTCTAAAGTATGTTTTGGCCCCTGCAGACGAGTAAGCAGACACCTTCTTCCCTTGTTAAGAGAGTAGGTTAGGAGAGGGGCTTAGGCTCAAGTAAGAGCTAAGGGTGTGGACATCCAGGCCGGGGGAGATGCGTACCGCTGCTCCTGAACTTACTGTGTGTAAAATTCTGAGCACCCTTAAACACCTGGGAGTGTGGAGTTACTCTTTCTAGATCCTGCTCCCCTTCCTGGTACCTACTAGAATGAAGGTGCTCACTCAGCAAGCTTTTTATAGGCACTGAATTCTTCCTGGTCCTCATAGCTCCTGCTCCCCGGATGGCTCCCTTCACATGCTTAGGCTCACCTTTTCTGCAAAATTGGTGATAGGCTCTGACACTGGCCCCAGAAGTCCCTGACCTACTGTTGCCTTCCAGTTGTGAGTACAGCAAGCTGTTCCTCCCAATACATGGGGGAGAGTCCAGCCTCTCAGACCTCAGAGGGCAGGAAGCCCAGGGAGAGGAGGGCCCCAAGAGTGACAACTTAAAGAGACAGGCTCACCACTGAGGCAGCGGGGATGTGAAGCTTCCACTGCAAAACCTTGCTTTGGAGGACTGTGATGTCCTCAAAAGTTATCCGTGATGCCTACAGCTTGTGCCCCACAGGGCTATAACTTCAGAGGAGAAGAGCATTTTAGGTTTCTGATGCCTATTTTCACTTCTTGCCTCGATCACTAATCTTAAATCCTTTCGACTTTTAGGTATTTTCCTATAAAATGGACTCTTTAGATCCTCCTTCCCTGGGGCAGTGCCACCAAGGAGGTGACAATGCCAGGACATCACATATAAAGTCTCATTGTTTTCAAAGGAAAGAAAAGCTTTCCCAACTATTAAAAATGGGACAGCAGGGAGAGGATGAAAACTTTCCTTCAGGGTTTACTCTAGCCATCTTTGTAGGTATCTCCCACCAGAGGGTCATGAGAAAGGTGATAAAAATAGCCAGTTACTATGTGGAGGGAGGGAGGCTACAGCAGGATTACGGTGACACAGGGCCTGACCTGGTTAGGTTATTAACAAGAGTGTGACCATGCCTAACTCTCTCATATTCTCTGGAGTTGACTTTGCCCATATGTAGTTAGGGGTTTAACTTAATCTGAAGCTAATTGATTGGGGTCTGATTTTTACCCATTCTTGCCAGCTCATTATCTCTAGTGAAGAACCCAACTCCCATTGAACTCCACCTAGTTTTTTCACCCCCATCAGCTTTATTGAGCTTTAATTGACATGTAACATTGTGTAAGTTTAAAGTATACACTGTGTTGAGCTGGCACATTTATATATTTGAAAAATGATCGCCACCATAAGTAACACCTGCATCACATCCCATAATTACTATATCTTTTCTGTGGTGAGAATATTTAAGATTCACTCTCTTAGCAACTTTCAAATACATAATACAGAATTATTAACTATAATCACTATGCTGTACGTTAGACCCCCAGAACTTATTTATCTCTAACTGAAAGTTTGTACTATTTGACTAACACTCTCAATTTCCCCCATCCACCAGCCCCTGATAACCACCATTCTACTCTCAATTTCTATGATTTTGGATTTTAAAAATTCTACATAAAAAATTGATATCATATAGTTTTTATTATCCCTTGTAAGACTAATTTTACTTAGCAAATGCCCTCAAGATCCATCTGCAAATGGAAAGATGTCCTAGTTTTCATGGCAGAACACACACACACACACACACACACACACACACACACACGTGAGCAAAAATAAGTTTACTGTTGAGTACTGAAACACAGTTTATTCTTGTAATATTATTTATTAATTATTATATTATTTGTTTCATATGCTCACAACTGTAAACCTACTTTTGCCAACCCTGTATATATATCTCACATTATCTTAATCTATTCATCCGTAGACAGACCCTCAGGTTATTTCCATATGTTGGCTATTGTGAATAATGCTGCAATGAACATGGGAGTGCAAATGGCTCTTTGAGATACTGTTTTCATTTCCTTTGGATAGATTTCCATATGGGTCATTTGGTGGTGCTATTTTTGATTTTTTGATGACTGTTTATACTGTTTTCCATAGTGGCTGCATCAATTTACATTCCCACTTACAGTGCACAAGAGTTCCCTTCTTTCCACATCCTCACCAACATTTGTTATATCTTGTCTTTTTGATAATAGGCATTCTAACAGATGTGAGTGAGCTGATATCTCATTGAAGTTTTGATTTTCATCTCCCTGACAATTAGTGATGCTGGGCACCTTTTTTTGTTGACAATTTATATATCTTCTTTGGAAAAATGTCTATCCAATTCCTCTGCCCATTTAAAAAAAATTAATTGCTAGTTTGTTTGTTTTTTGCTACTGAGTTATATGAGTTCCCTATATATTTTGGATATTAACCCCTTATCAGATGCATGACTTGCAAATATCTTCTCCCATTGTATAGATTGACCTTTCATTTTGTTGATAGTTTCCTTTGCTGCGTGGAAGCTTTTTAATTTGACATAGTCCCACTTATTTATTTTTGCTTTTGTTTCCTTGCTTTTGTTGTCAAGTTCAAACAATCATTGCCAACATGGATGTCAAGGAGCTTACCCTCTTTGTTTTCTTCTAGGAGTTTTATGGTTTCAGGTCATATATTCAAGTCTTAATCCATTTGGAGTTCATTTTTGTGTATGGTGTCACAATGGAGTCCACTTTTATTCTTTTGCATGTGGTTATCCAGTTTTCTGAACACCAGTTTTGAAGAGACTATCCTTTTCCCATTGTATATTCTTGACTCATTTGTTGTAAATTAATTGACCATTTATTCCTGGGCTTTCTGTTTTGTTCCATTGATCTATGTGTCTGTTTTTATGCCAATACCACACTGTTTTGATTAGTATAGCTTTGTAATATAGTGTGATGCCTCCAACTTTGTTATTTTTTCTTAAGACTGCTTTGGCTGTTCAGGATCTTTTGTATTCCTATAAGAAATTTTGGATGTTTTTTTTCAATTTCTGTGAAAAATGCCATTGCAATTTTGGTAGAAATTGTGTTGAATCTGTAGGCCACTTTGAATAGTATGGACATTTGAAAAAAATTAATTTTTCCAATCCATAAGCACAAAATATCTTTCCATTTATTTGTATTTTCTTCCATTTCTTTCATCAGTATCTTATAGTTTTTAATATACATCTCTTTCAACTCTTTGGTTAAATTTACTCCTAGGTATTTTATGTTTTTTGATGTTATTGTAAATGGGATTATTTTCTTTTTTTTTTTTTTTTTTTTAAATATATCTTTATTGATTTCAGAGAGAGGAAAGGAGAGGGAGAGAGAGACAGAAACATCAATGATGAGAGAGTCATTGATTGGCTGCCTCCTGCACGCCCCAGACTGGGGATCGAGCCTGCAACTCGGACATGTGCCCTGACTGGGAATCGAACCCGGATTGCCTGGATCCTAGGTTGATGCTCAACAGCTGAGCCACGCCCTGCTGGGTGAGATTATTTTCTTAATTTTTCTTTCTGAGAAATCATTTTTAGTGTATAAAAATGCAACTGTTTTTTTTATATTAATTTTGTGCCCTGCAAATTTACTGAATTTTCTTATTATTTCTCACAGTTTTGTTTTTTTTTGGTGGCATCTTTAGGATTTTCTGTATGTAAGATCATGTCATTTGCAAAAAGAGACACATTTTACTTTTTCATTTCTGATATGGATGTCTTTTATTTTTTATTTTTATGACTAATTGCTTTGGCTAGGACTTCTAGTACTATATCGAATAAAAGTGGTAAGAGTGGGCAATCCTTGTATTTTCCTGATCTTAGAGGAAAAGTTTTTAGCTTTTTACTGTTGAGTATAATCTTAGTTGTGGCTTTGTCATATATGGCCTTTATTATGTTGAGGTACATTTCTTTGTACACAGCCAGTTTGTTAAGAGTTTTTATCATGAAAAGGTGCTGGATTTTGTCAAATGCTTTTTCTTTATATATTGACATAATGAAATAATTATTATCTTTTATATTGTTAATGTGGTGCATTACGTGAACCGACTTATGGATGTTGATCCATTCTCATTTTTGATCAATGTCTTTTCTTGACTAATTGCCCTAGTTAGAACCTCCTGTACAAAGGTGAATTGAAGTGACAAGAGCTGATAACTTTGTCTTATTCCTGATCTTAGCAGGAAAGCTTTCAGTCTGTCATCATTAAATATGGTACTAGCTGTAGGATTTTCATAGATGCATTTAAGCAGGTTGTGGAAGTTTCTTTCTCTTCCTAGATTGTTGAGTGTTTTTATTATGAAAGGGTGTTCAATTTAGTCAAGTGCTTTTCTAAATCTAGTGAGATTATCATTTATTTTTTTTCTTTATTCTATTGATATGGTTTATTATACTAAGTGATTTCTGAATGTTAAACCAATATTGCATTCCTGGAATAAATTCCACTTGGTCCTGGTGTGTACTCCTTTTTATATATTGCTAGATTCTTTTTCTTACTATTTTGTGGAGGATTTTTGTGTCCGTATTCATAGGAGATATTGATCTGTAGTTTTATTTTCTTGTGATGTCTTTTTCTGGTTTGGTATGAGGACAAAATTGGCATCATAGAATGAGTTGGAAAGTGTTCTTCCTCTTCCTTTTTTTTGGAAGAGTTTTTGAAGAATTGTTATTAATTCTTCTGAAATGTTTGGTAGACTTCACAAGTGAAGCCATCTGGGCCTGAGTTTTTCATTGTAGGTAATATTTTTATTAGTGATTTAATTTCTTTATGTATTAAATGCTCCATTTTTTTTTCTTGAGTCAATTTTGGTAGTTTATGAATTTTTCCATTTCATCTATGCTATCTAATTCAGAGGACATAAAATTATTTATAATATTTCTTTATAATTGTTTTATTTTCATAAACTCAGTAATAATGTCCCCTCTTTGATTCCTGATTTTAGTAATTCTCCATATGTTTTTGGTCAAACTAGCTAAAAATTTGTCAATTTTTTGATATTTTCAAAGAATCAAGCGTTGGTTTTGTTGGTTTTCTGTATTGTTTTTTTATTCTCTAGTTCATTAATTTCCACTCTACTGTTTATTAGATTTTTATTGTGATTGCTTTAGGTTTAATTTGCTGCCTTAAACACTGACTTAATGTGGAATATTAAGTTATTGGTTTGAGATCTTTCTTCTTTGTTTAATATAGCTACGTGTAAATTTCCAGCTATAAATTTTCCTCTAAGCATTGCTTTAGTTACACCCCATAAGTTTTGTTATGCTGTTTTTTTGTTTTATTCATCTCAAAGTATTTATAATTTTCCTTTTGATATATTTTTGATTCATTGGTTATTTAGAATTGTGTTGTTTAATATTGGATTTCCCCAATTTTTTTCTGTAACTGATTGCTAATTTTACTTCATTTTGGCTGGAGAACATACTCCTTATGATTTCAAGCCTCTTAAATTTATTGAGGCTTATTTTTTCACCTCACATATGGTCTATTTAAGAGAATGTTCCTTGTGCACTTGAAAAGAATGTGTATTCTGCTGTTGTTGGGTGGTGTTCTAGTGTTGCACCTAGCTGGTCACATCTTCTCATCTTCGTTGACCTTCTGATTAGCTGCTCTATGTATTATTCAAAGTGGAATGTTGAAATCTATAACAATTATTGTTGAATTGTCTATTTCCCCTTGACTTCTGTTATTTTTGTTGTTGTTATTTGTTGATTCTTTCTTTTGCTGGTTCAAACCTACTGTTGAGTCCTTCTAGTAAAATTTTCATTTAAGTTATACTTTTCAGCTCCAGAATTTCCATTTTATTCTTGAAAGAAAACATCCATCTCTTTATTGACATTCTCTTTTTGATGAGATAATGGCATGATAGCTTCCTTTATTTTTTTAAAGAGTGATTTTCTTCAGTTCTTGAAACATATTTATAATTGCCACTTTGAAGCTCTGTCTTTAAACTACTATCTGGGCCTTCTCACAAATAGTTACTGTTGCCTGAATATTTTTCATTATATGGGTCACACTTTCCTGTTTCTTTGTAAGTTTTGTAGTTTTCATTAAAAGCTGGGTATTTTAAGTAATGCAGTGCAGTAACTCTGGATAGTGATTTACCTTCTGCTTTTCTAGGACTCAATTTGCTGTTGTTTGCATCTTTGTTTAGTGACTTGGCTGGACTCTTCTGGTGAAAGCTACTTCCCTTGCAGTGTAAAACCTCTGATGTTGCTCCTCAGAAGGTATAGCCTTGGAATGTAATCTGGGATGACAATTGTTTTAGCAGTGCTCTCTATGACTGTCTCCCTGTGTGTCTCCATTGGTATTATACCCAGCTATTAGACCTACTAATCACCAGCTGATTGCTCTCTTGTTCTTCACAATGTCTTTGGGCATAAATTACCTTACAGTCTGACATAATTAAATTTGTTTCCCTTTACAGAGGTGATTTTTGTGGCCAGCCTCTCAGGTTTTTTCTGACCCTAGAAGGACCCTTTGTACCTGTTTCTTTTCCTGGTATTCTGGAGTAAACTTGCTGGCCTGTGGTTTCTCTTATAGCTGTTATAGGGCTATTAGTCTCCTCTAAATTACCATTAAAACCGTCACTGTTTTCAAGAGTACCCTTTGAACTTTCCACACTCTGCTTCAAATAGTCATTTCCTTTAAGGAGAGCTTTGGAGTTCTCTGTAATTATAGACTTCTTTTCTTCCTGAACAAAATCTCTGAGCCACAGCTCTGGGACCTGAGCAGGGGATGGTAGCTTCTGGCTTTCTCAACCTGCCTCTTCTAGCATGGAATCTCCATCATACAAGGGAGCTGAAGTGTGGGAAGCTGGGCTCCCAGTATTCTTAGCCTGTTGTGTCCGGGATAGAGTCTTTGCACTGTGAATAGAGAAGCAGTAGGGTGATGTTGGCTACACTTACCAGTTTAGTTCTGCAACTCTGAGTTGGAGGACATGAGAAATGATGCCAACTTTTTTCTTTTGGTAAGGTAGCATACTCTTGATGGGTAACCAAGGGAAGAGGGAGCCCCATCATTTTTACCACACCTCCTCAGAATGAGTTTCCTTCAGGCTGAGCTTAAGGTGAGTAGGGAGGGAGGAAGTAATTCATAGCTCAAGTACCACACAGACTCTCACTCTTATTACTAAGATTTAGTAGATTTAAAAAGAAATGAACATTTCTTCATTTTCTATATGACTTTAGGGCAACTTTTAGAGACTTTAATTAAAAAAAAAATGTTACCAGTTATGGTTGTCCCACCAGTAATAATTTTGGAGGGTTACTCACGATGCTGTCTGGAAATGAAAACTCTGCCAGTAGTTTTAGATTAAATGTTGGCTACCATGCTAGCTCCCCTCAACTTCCATCATGCTGAGTGTATGAATTTTGTATAGTTTAGCTTTCCCTTTTTGTTGTTCTTTAGTGGAGTTGAGTGAAATATTGCTACACAGGGGACTAGGTGACAGCTGCCAATGCCTTCTAGGCTGCTATCTTTATCTGGAGTCCTTGACTTTCTACTCAATGCAGATATGCTATACTTGCAGAGGACAGGAGAAATGCTGGTGTCTCCTTATATTTCCAGAGTCACTTATGGTTTTTCACAGCCTTAGAATTCTCCCAGCGTTTGTGCATTACCCAATTCCACAACCACTTCCACATTTTAAGTATTTTTTTTACAGCAGGATCCCACTTCCTGGTACCAATACTCACCCTATGAAGTCAATATTCCATTTTAAAGATTAGAAAAGAGAGGTTACCTTATCCACAGGTGGTAGGCTGCATGATGCCTTCCCCCAAGATAGCCATGTCCTAATCTCCAGAAACCTATAAATGTTACCTTATTACAGATGTGATGAAGTTAATGATTTTGAAGTAGAGAGATTGTCCTGGATTATCTGAGTGGTCCTACATGTAATCACAAATTCCCTTAGAAGAGGGAGGCAAGAAGATCAAAGGAGGAAGAATGCAACGTGATGATGGCAACAGACATTAGAGTGATGAGGTCACAAGCTAAGGAATTCTGGCATTTTCTGGAAGCAGGTACAGGCAAGAGATGGATTCTCTCCTGGAGCCTCCAGAAAGACAAGCCCTGATGATACCTTCATTTTATCTCCATAAGATGAATTTCAGGCTCCTGACCTCCAGAACTCTAAGGTAATTAATTTGTATTGTCTTAGGCCACTAAGTTTTTGGTAATTTGTTATGACAGCAAGAAGCTACTGATATACAAAGGTTAATTGTTCATTTGTGGAAGAGACAGGACTGTGTGAGGAACCATTCCTTTCACCTCCTGTTGTTATTTCTGCAATATTGTAATACGTTTAAGCTTTGAATTTATCTAGATCCTAGCAGCAGAAAAAGTCCTGAGCTCCACAAGGCATACTCCAATAAAAGTTAAAGAAATGGTTTTTAATAACCCCCAACCTTTTGAAAAATTCATATATATCCATATTGCCATGTATGGGTATGATGTAAAAAAATAAAAGGAAAATGTGAAAAGGGAAGCCATAGCTTTCTCCACATTCTTCTCTTTGCTTCTGACTATGTGGAAGGAGCAGTGTCTTAGGTGGGGGCAGAGCAACTTCATGGAGTTGCAGGTGGGGACCAGCAGCAGAGAGACTGGTAGCTCACAACAGAGCTGGAAGTGGAAAGAAGTTCCTAATGATTAGGAGCATGGCCAAGTGAACAGTACAGGAGAGCTATGAGGCAATCCTCTTCTTATCACAAATTTTCTAGAGGGGGGTCACTCCTAAGTTAAGGTTTAGGGATGAGCTGTGTTCTAGATGCTCCCCTGTGGCCAATGGCCTCAAGGCTGTTACCATTCAAGACTTGCACCTTATTCCCTGTAGCTTCTATGGATTCTATCTCAACCACTTCCCTCTTCCCTTTAGGGAACTAAACAGTGTACCTGAGCTTAATACCTGAAGAAACAATTAGTTGACCAGGAAAACATCCAAGGCAGCTTCTGGCAGGACAGGTTACATTCAAGGAATATGGAGAATGAAATGAGCCTGGGCAAAGGTGAAGATATTTGAACAGGAGATGTGGTTCTGGCTCTGCTCTCAACTCATATATATGCAGCCTATCAAGGTGAGCTTCCTGGGTGTGTGACCTGTAAGGTTTTCTAGGGCATTGTGCTTAGAGGGACCCTTCATGTGGTTTAATGCTCTGTAATGTTATCTTGAAGTTCTTCATGATTTTTGAACAAAGGGCCTGGTATTTTCCTTTTGTGTCAGATCTTGCAAATTACATAGCTGGTCCTGATCTGTGTCTTTCTTAGAACTAGAAAAACTGTTACTTGGAGCCCTTCAAGGTGATGCAAGTCATTAACACCAGTAATTGTTCCAATAATATGGAACATGACCGTGACCATCAATTGCAAATCTAGCTGTTTCCCTCCATGGGTGGCTACCTTGTTGTCCACTACTTCCTGCCACATCTGGTCCTCGTAGTACCTACCCTCAAGCTTAAGCATTGAGTAATCCAATTTCTCAATCTAGTGAACCAAAACGTGTATTAAAAAAACTCAGTATTTTTATGATGATGCAACAGACAACTAGAACATCTTGTCAACTGTGAGAGCTTTGACAACCTGCCTTTCACCTGGAAACAATTTCTAGAACCTGTTGAATCCATTCACTGATAAATCTAGGATAAGTTGCCTCTGTCTGTGCCTGGGGTAGGGAAGGTAGGAAGATTGGGAAGAAAAGTTGCATCTATACCCCAGGTGCATGTTTACTTGTCAGGTAATGCAGAATTTCAAGCTTTCAAGAACCACATATAAAAAACCAGGAAGGTTGTTTGTTCATTGGAAGACTTTTTCCAGGCCTCCACTTCCTCTTTTCCCCTTGACCCCCCGTGGTTTAGACCTCTTTGGCTTTTTACCCTAATCTTAGATCACCAATAAAAAGAGGATGTCCAGGAGCATTATCAGCAACAAGCAAAATTTTGAAAGGTATGTTATTTCCCCAAATGGTACTCCATTTCACTGGCATAGAAATTCAGAAGAGTATCTTAGAAAAGGAGCTGGGACATACATGACTTCTTATTGCTCCTATAGTACACTGGTAATGTGTGCTTATTAATATGCTTGCAGGCCCTCAGGTTCTCACTGTGCTAGATCACAGAGGGTTTCAATTTGTTGCCTGCAACATTACCCCCAAGGAAGAATGCTATCCTGTCTTTAAAAGCTTTGAAACCTTGCATGGACATGGTTTCCTTATTGATAAAGTTCTTTTTAGGCATCCTTTTCCAAAATATGGGGGTTTCATTGATATTAAATATTTGCTCTGGCAAGTAATTTTCTTCCACAATCAACTTATCTAGAATTTCATATATTATTCAGTTGCTTTCACATCAGCACTCACAGACTCAACCCTTGTTTTCACATTCTTTAATTAATAATTCTTGAATTGTTTAAACTGCCTAGAGCTAGCAGTAAATTCAACATCATAGTTGAGTCCAGACTTTTTTCAACACCAGAAACAAACTTTTTGCTTTAGCCATGATTGTCATAGTATTGAGAGAGCTGCACTACTGTATTTGGTCTTCAATTCAGGTTATTAGAAGTTTCTCCATGTCTGATATAGGGCCTGTCCAAATTTTGGTTAGTCTTGTTGCCTTTAGTGAAGCAGATCCTTAACAGTTTTTGTCACTTTGTTCTTGTTCTTCAAGATTATAGCTATGATAGAATGGGTACATGCCTTACTGGAGAGCAATACCATCATTGATTTTCCACTTTTGTAATCCTTAATCACTTTTAATTTTGTTTCCAGATAATAACTCAATGTGCTCTCTCACTGGTGACATTAGCAGATAATTTTGTATTCTTAGGGGTCATGAAAAACAAAACAACATGATATTAAATCAAGCACAATAGAAAATGATGCAGTCAGAAGCCACAGTAAACAAGATATATGAAGCTGCTTTTGGCATAACATGGCATGCTGTTTAAAAGCAAAATTTTTAAGTAAGTAGTAAGAATACTCTATAAATAGTATGGTATTGTAAATACATAAGCCAGTAACATAATAATTTATTATCATTACCAAGTATTATACACTGTACATAATTGTACATACTATACTTTTATGTGACTGGCAGTGTTATAGATTTGTTTAAACTAGCATAATCAGAAACATATGAGTAATGCATTGCACTACAATGCTAGGGTGGTTACAACAAGGATTTTTCACCTTCATTATAATCTACAAGCCCATTGTTGTATATGTGGTTCTTTGTTGACAAAATATTGTTAGGCAGTGCATGGCTGTATCAACATGGGCTCTGAAAAATAAAATTAACCCAATAATAAACTTTACAATTAGTTTTTACTATTTATAATGCCAAGGTCTGAAAACACAAGACTAAAATGGGTATGCTTACAGAATCATTTCTGATGATTTCCTCTTGGAAAATTGGAAAATGAGAAAATGATAAAGGTCACCCGTTTTATATTCTGTAAATACTATAAAGACACTGAAATAATCATCTTGTATTAGACTTTAGTATCCTCACACAAAAATGCCTTTAATTCTTTTGTTTTCCTTTTTATTGAATGATACTGGTTAATAATAACATGAAGGTTTCAGGTGCAAAATTTCACAAAACATCATCTATACACTATATTGTGTGTTCACCACTTCAAGTCAAGTCTTTGTCCATCACCATTTATTGACCTATACCCTTGTCCGTCCTCCCTCACCCCCGACAATTACCATAGTTTTCCATATATCTATGTTTTCCCTTTCTTTTCCTTTTTTGCTAAATCCCTCCATGCCCCAACCAGGCCCCCAGCCTCAGCCCTGACAACTGTCAGCTGCTCTCTATCTATCTATGAGACTGTTTATTTCTCCTTTAATTTTAAATGACAGCTTAACTTGATAAAGTAGTCTTGCTTGTAGGTCCTTGCTTTTTATCATTTTGATAATTTTATGCCAATTCCTTCTGGCCTGAAATGTTTCTGTTGAGAAATTAGCTGAAAGTCTTATAGGCATTCCCCATGTAAGTAACTTTCTCTTGTGGTTTTTAAGATTCTCTCTTAGTAATTAACCTTCGCTATTTTAATTATGGTGTGTCTTGGTGTGGGCCTCTTTGGGTTTTCTTGTTTAAAACTCTGTGCTTCCTTGACTTGTGTGTCTTTTTCTTTCATCTGGTTAGGAGAGTTTCAGTCATTTTTTCTTCAGATAGGCTCTTGATCCCTTGCTCTCTCTCTCCTCCTTCTGGTACCCATATGATGCAGATGTTGTTACACATCATGTTGTCCCAAAGGTCTCTTAAACTATTTTCATTTAAATAATTTTTTTTCTGCTTTGATTTAATGTTTTTTTATACCTAGTATTTCAAATCGCTGAATTAGTCTTCTGCTTCATCCAGCTTACTGTTAATTTCTTCCAGTGTTTCTTCATTTCAAATATTATATTCTTTATTTCTGATTGGTCCTTTTTTATGGTTTCTATGTCCTTTTTTATGCTTTGAGCATCATTATAACCATTACTTTGACTTCTAGTACTGATAAGTTGCTTGTCTCTGTTTCATTTAGCACGTTTTCTGGAGATTTCTCCTGTTATTTCATTTGGGGCCTATTTCTTTGTCTCCCCATTGTGGCTGCCTCTTTATGTGTGTTTCTATGTATTAGATAGATCTGCTATGAGTTCCAGTCTTTTTAGGGTGGCCTTCTGTACTAGGTGTGCTTTAGGGTCCAGTGGTGTAATCTTTTTGATCACTTGAGCTGGGTGCTCCAGAAATGTCCTTTGTGTGGGTTATGTGAGTTCCCCTGTTGTAATTGAGACTTGATTGCTATTGGCCAGTTCATTTATGGTGTTGACCCCCAGTCTGTCTTACTGTGAGGCTCAACCCTGGCCATAGCATGGAAGCTGTTGTGCATGTGCTAACCACATGAAGCAAAATTTGCTTCAGAAGTTAATGCTTTTCAAAATTTCCCTCTGAATATGCCTCTTGTGGAGCTATTTGGACCCTGCTCTGTTGTTGTCTGAAGCTGGCCACTGGAGGTGTTGGTTCTGGGGCCTTTAAGGGTGGGATTCTGGTGCAGGTCAATGTCAGACATCACCTGTGACAGGCTTTTGGTACCCTGTTTGAAGTACAAACTGATCCACAGTTTGTGGCTGCCTCTGCTGTCCTGGTTGTGCATGGGAAGGACCAAGCTGTGCACCAAGGCTGGCTTTTGCCAGCACTGAGTCAAGGGGCAGGTAAGCAAAAGTCTTAAAGCACCCCAAGATCTGCCTCTGACTGCCTCTACTTGCCAGATGCATGTTAGGCTCAGTTATTGAAAGAGCCTCTGACTGTACTTGAGTTCCCTTACGTAGGTTCTCAATGAGTCACCAGGTAGAGGCAAATGGTGTTCACCAGATTGATACAGGTTCAAACTCTGTGTCAGTGCTGGGTCTGAGGCCACTCCACAAATGTCCCTGGATATACCAAGTCTAGCTGCCACCCCTGGGTGTTCACACATATTTGTTTTATGACAGGGTATCAGGAAATCATCAGAATACACCTAGCAGAGTTTATCAGGCCCAAACAGACCAGGATATGGTCGTGTGGATGGAAAACTCTGTTCCAGTCAGACATGTGAGGAAAAAAATGACCCCTGTTCTTTTGTTTTCTTTTTTTAAAAAATATATCTTTATTGATTTCAGAGAGAGGAAAGGAGAGGGAGAGAGAGATAGAAACATCACTCATGAGAGAGTCATTGATTGACCCACAACCTGGGCATGTGCCCTGACCGGGAATCAAACCCCGATCTCCTGGATCCCAGGTCGACGCTCAACCGCTGAGCCACGTCCAGCTGGGCGGTCCTTGTTCTTGAACCAAACAATTCAGTCTGTCCCAGACTCTTCTGGGACCAGAGGAGCTCAGCAGAATGTGGCTGCTGAGAGTCACGAAGACAAGGCTAGTGAATATTCCGTGAAGGGGAAGTACCAGCAAGGCTTTGAAAAAAGTGGGGGGTGTTTCCCCCACCCTAGAGACACACCACTCAGTTTGTGTTGGATTTTGCCCTGATCTCAGAGAGGCAAAGCCACTAAGAATCTGGCAGGTAGGGCCTCTGAAGTGAAGCCAGAGTTGGAGAGTGGGTCTGTCAAAAATCCAGAGTGTTGTTCTAGTGGATCTCTAGTGAGGGGAAAGTGCCAATAAGGTTCACGGAAAATTGGGGGAAATAGGTCCTGCTACAAAACCATTCAGCTGTCATTGACATTCCTAAAATCTGCCCAGACCTCTACACCCTAGCTGAGGCAGCTGACTACAAACAAGGTGTAAGCTTTGCTGGGTGGGATGAGCAGGAGTTCAGAGGGTAGGGCTATTTCTTTCCCCTAGGCTGATGCTGCACAGAGAGTTGTGCTCCACCCAAAAAAGATGGCATCTATGGTACAGGATATGGCATCTGTGGTATGGGATAATGACTCAGCATAGGATTCCTGAAGACTTTCCCTTCAGTTCTCTCCCCAGAGCCACAAACCCCAGACTCTCCTCCCACAACTCCAGAGTGAGTAGCTGCTAGCAGAATTTTGTGCTATAGTTATTTTATTTTAGCTACTACAAATTTATTCCCAAGTAGACAAATATTAAACAAAAAAGTTCTAAATTCCTCCCTAAAATACTGTTTCTTTTTTATCACTAATTTCTTTTGTTTTCCATAGCTACAATTTTGTTTTGTGATGAGAACTTTATAGATCCATTCACAGCAACTTTCAAATATGCAATACAGTATTATTAACTATATTAACCATGCTTTACATTACATCCCCAAACCCTGAAGACTCCATCAAAGTACTACTAGATTTGATAAACAAATTTGGCAAGGTAGCTGGATACAAAAATCAACATCCAGAAATCAATGGCATTCTTATACACCAACAATGAACTTTCAGAGAGAGAAACTAAAAAAGCAATACCATTTACCATTGCAACTAAAAAAATAAGATACCTAGGAATAAACTTAACCAAGGATGTAAAAGACCTGTACTCGGAAAACTACCTGACACTGAAAAAAGAAATAGAGGAAGATTTAAACAAGTGGAAGAATATACCATGCTCATGCATTGGAAGAATTAATATCATTAAAATGTCCATACTACTCAAAGCAATTTATAAATTCAATGCAATTCCTGTTAAAATACCAACAGCATATTTCACAGACCTCCATTATATACCCATGACTTATTTAAAACAGGATGTTTGTAATTTTTGACCCACTTCATCCATTTTTACAACCCCATCCAAAATACTGTGTGTTATTTTTATTGTTGACACTATTACAGATGACCCCTTTTTCTCCACCTTTGCCCACCTCCACCCAGCTCCCTCCTCCACTCCCTCTGGCCATCACCATACTGTTGCCTGTGTCCATTGGCTATGCATATATGTTCTTTGGCTCATCTCTTCACCTTATTTCATCAAGTCCCCCCCAACCCCAGCCTCTCTGACCTCTGTCAGTCTGTTCCACTTATCCATGCCTGTGGCTCTATTTTGTTTGTCAGCTTATTTTGTTCATTAGATTACACATAAAAGTGATCTCATATGGTACTTGTCTTTCCCTATCTGGCTTATTTTGCTTAGCATAATAATCTCCAGGTCCATCCATGCTATCACAAAAGGTAAGAGCGCCTTCTTTTTAACAGCTGCATAGTGTTCCCTTGTGTAAATGTACTATGCTTTTTTATTTACTCATCTACTGGTGGGCACTTGGGCTGTTTCCAGATATAGCTATTGTAAATAATGCTGCTATGAATATAAGAGTGCATATATTCTTTTTGATTGGTGTTTTGAGATTCTTAGGATATATTTCCAGAAGTGGGATTGATGGGTCAAAAGGCAGTTCTATTTTTAATTTTTTGAAGAGACTCCATTCTCTTTTCCACAGTGGCTGCACCAGTCTGTATTCCCATCAACAATGCACAAGGGTTCTCTTCTCTTCACATTCTTGCCAACACTTGCTGTTTGTTGATTTATTGATGATAGCCATTCTGAGAGGTGTGAGGTGATATCTCATTGTGGTTTTAATTTGTATCTCTCTGATGACTGGTGACGTTGAGCATTTTTTCATATGTGTATTGGTCATCTTTATTTCACATTGGAAGAAATGCTTATTCAGGATTTTTCTCATTTTTTTACATTTATTTATTGGATTGTTTATCTTCCTGGAGTTGAGTTATATATGTTATTCATATATTTTGAAAATTAACCCCAATCAGATATATCATTGGCAAATATGTTCTTCCACAGAGTGGATTTCCATTTTTGTTGTTGTTGATAGTTTCCTTTCCTGTAAAGAAAGCTTTTTAATTTGATGTAGTCCCATTTGTTTATATTTTCCTTTGTTTTCTGTTTCCCTTGCCTTAGGAGATATCTGATATTTTTCTGCTAATATTTCTTCTAGTATTTTTGTGGTTTCATAACTTATATTTGTCTTTCATTCATTTTGAGTTTACTCTTGTATATGGTGTAAACTGGTGCTCTAATTTCATTTTTTTTTTTTTGCATGTACCTGTTCAATTTTCCCATCACCATTTATTGAAGAGACTGTCTTTACTACATCATATGCTCTTGACTCCTTTGTTATATATTAATTGACCATAGAGACATTGGCTGATTCTGGGCTCTCTATTCTGTTCCAATGCTCTATATGCCCATTCTTATGCCAGTACCACACTATTTTGATTACAGTGGCCTTGTAGTATACTTAGATACCAGTTATTGTGATACCTCCAACTTTGTTCTTCTTTCTCAAGATTGATGAAGTTACCTGGGTTCTTTAACGGTTCCATATAAATTTTTGAAATGTTTTTTCTAGATCTGTGAAATATACTAGTGATATTTTAGTAGGAATTGCATTGAATCTATAGATTGCTTTGGGCACTATGGACATTTTAATGATGTTAAGTTTTCCAATCCATGAACATGGCATATACTTCCACTTATTTGATTCTTCTTCAATTTCTTTCTTCAATGTCCTATAGTTTTCCAAGAACAAGTCTTTTACCATCTTGGTTAACTATTTCTAGCTATACTTTTTAGTTGTTGTTACAATGGTAAATGGGGTTGTTTTTTGTTTTGTTTTGTTTCTCTTTCTGAGAGCTCATTATTGGTGTATAAAAATGCCATCAGTTTCTGAATATTTGGTCTTGATACTTTGCCAAATTCATTTATTAAATCTAATAGTTTTTTGGAGAAATCTTTAGGGTTTCCTATGTACAATATCATGCCATCTGTGAATAATGACAGTTTTACTTCCTCCTTTCCAATTTGAATGTGTTTGATTTTTTATTTTTGTCTGATCACTGTCGCTAGGAATTCTAGTACTATGTTGAATGAGTGAGGAAAGCGCACAACCCTGTCTTGTTTCTGACCTTAAGAGAAATGCTTTTGGTTTTTGCCCATTGAGTGTGTTATTGGCTGTAAGTTTATCATATATGGCCTTTACTATATTGAGGTATGGTCACTCTATTTCCACTTTACTGAGAGTTTTTATCAAAAATGGGTGCTGAATTTTGTCAAATGCTTTTTCTGGATCTATTGATATGACCATGTGACTTTTATCCTTTATTTTGTTCATATGATGTATCATATTTATTGATTTGTGAATATTGTAGCAACCTTGCAAATCTGGAATAAGTCCCACTTGGTCACAGATCTATTTAAAGTGTTGCTGGATCCAACTTGCTATTATTTGTTGAGGATTTTAACATCTATGTTCATCAGGGATACTGGCTTGTAATTTTCTTTCTTTGTAGTGTCTTTATCTGGTTTTGGAATTAGGATAATGCTGGCGTCATAAAAAGAGATTGGAAATTGTCCCTCTACTTAAATTTTTTGGAATAATTTGAGGAAGATAGGTGTTAGTCTTTCCTTCTATGTTTAGTAAAACTTGCCTTAAATCCATCCTGCCCAGGACTTTTGTTTGCTGGGAGTTTTTAAACATTTTTTAAATTACTGCTTCAGTTTCATCAGTTGTTATTAGCCTATTCAGGTTTTCTGATTCTTCCTGATTCATTTACATGATCTCACTCATATGTGGAATCTAATAAACATAATATACTGAGGAATAAAATAGATCCAGAGACATAGAAACATGGAACAGACTGATGAATCTCAGTGGGAAGGTGGGGGTGGGGGAGTGGGTGGGGAGAGATTAATCAAAGAACCTGTATGCATATATGCATAATCCTTGGACACAGAAAATAGTGTGCTGAAGACTTGGGGAGGGGCGGATGCGGGGTGGAGAGGATCATTGGGGAAAAAATGGGAGATATCTGTAATACTTTGAACACTAAAGATAAATTGGAAAAAATATACATATATATAAAAGTTAGAAGGGTCTTTGTTTTCTGTTGAACAGCCTGTATCATATTTAGGCTCTTTTGTTTAGGCACCCCTTTTTTAAGCTCTTCCATTATGCACCTTTTGTAATGTTCTGGGAAGGCTCTGTCCCCACTATTCAAGTCCCAGTTGGTCTCTGTCAAGGGAATTGCCTCAGTTGGGTTGGGGTCCTATTGGGATTCTGTTGATGGAGGAGATGAGCCTTGTCATTAGCCTTATTTATAACTAGCTACGTTTCATCTGCCATTAGTAGGATGTTAAGAAAAGCCCAGTTTGGATGGTGAGTGGCAAAAATTGAAGTGACAAGATCTGTTGCTTTCTGAGGATCCTCCCTATATAAGAGATTGTAATTGTTTCAATTCAATTAATCTAAAGTGGTAAATGGAGCATGGGCCCAATAGTAGCCAGTAGCCTGGTCATCTTGGTTTATTCCACTTATGAGGTATTGCCTCAAATGGGGTCTCCTGCTCTGGATAGGGGTGCTCCCTTGCCAAATTGGGTGTCCTGCTCGGTCTTCTTGGGGGAGACCATTCCTTTGTCATACAGGGGTGGCACTGTTGCCCCTCTGGGCTCTCTTCCAAGAATATCTAGCAGTGGGGTGGTGGCGGGAAAAATATTCCTGCTACTAATCCTGGGTCCCCCAGGTTTAGGACATTAAAGATAGTCTCATTTTCTTTTTCTTCCTGTGTTTTACTATCAGGGAGGGATTTTGAAGCCAATTCTCTTCTCTGTGTCATTAGTTTGTTCCCTTTCTTTGCTGAATCTTTATTGTGTAAAGACATAATTGTCTGGACATAAGATATTTTATCTCATTTCCCTGAACATTGACAAAATAATTTATACTGTATGATGGTGCAGTAATTTAGCGAACCATTTAGAGACCATTTTCCCCCATGGTCTAAACTTCTAAAGTATACATAGACCAAGCAGTGTTACAATAGAAAACCAATTCCTTTGTACAACTGTTGTATAGCTATGATCCAGTTACTACTGGATCATAGCTATACATGGACCAGGCTGCTGAAATTAGCCCCAGTGAGCTCCCTTCAGGAGATGAAACAGAACAAGCCCTGATGGTACAAAAGTGCAAACCCAAAACTATAACACAGGCAAAGTAGAAACAAAAAACAAATCTTAGATCCATAAATCCATTAGTCCAAATGAGCACTCACAAACAAGTCTAGTGTCTTATCTACTACCAACAATACCAAAGTAATCCTCACTGGACCCAAATGGAACAAAGCCCAAGTGGCACAAAGCCCAAGCAGCAGGGATATCTTACCAACCAGTACCGCAAATGATTCTAACTGGACCCAAGTGGCCCAAAGCCCAAATGGCAATAAGCCTAAGTGGCATGAAGCCCAAGTGGCACAAAGCCCAATTGGCAAGTTTAGAGAACCCCCAGTGTGCACATGGGTTTGACTTACCCCCAAGTGCAGACTAGGAGTTCTCTAACCCTGCCAATTGGGTTTTGGAGTTGGTCGGCTCTGTAATAATCCATTTCTTTTTACCAGCCAAATGTTTCAAGTGATTGACACCTTGAGAAGAAGTGCAGGGAAATTCCCAGGGAAAGCTCTCAGCAGCTGCTGGGAAGTTTTCACAGTCCTGCTCCAGCGTTGGCCTGCCAGGAGGTCCACACTGTCTTGGAGGAGTTGCCAAAAACTAACCAAACAAGTGGGGTTTGGCTACCTGCCAAACTTGTGAAACAGGTGCATATGCAAAAGAAGTTTATTTAAGTGCCATGTGACTTGGGAAATGTAGTCTCCTGTCATCCCTTCCTCTTCACACTCACAGTTTTTATAGGGACAGGGAAGGAAGGGATCCAATTATCTTGCTTACTTTTGGGATGCTCCAGCCCTGTCCATCCATCTTTCTAGCTCTTGGTGCACTCAGGCCCTATCCAATTATCTTTCTAGCTTTTGGCATGCTAGGGCACTATCACTCATCTTTCTAGCTTTCAGGGCACCTAGTGTAAAAGAAATGCCCTGTGCCATCTAAGACAATGGTAGAGACTCCCCAGTGCTCCTACTGACTCTTTATGGTAACAAGTTTAGAGAATATTTTATGAATTTGACCTCCAAAGCAAGGTAAGTAAAGGCAAAAATAAATGAATGGGACTATATCATACTAAAAATCCTGCACAGCAAAATAAACCACCAGTAAAACAGAAAGGCAGCAAACTGACTGGGAGAAGATATTTGCAAACACCACCACCAGTAAAGGGTTAATATCAAAATATATATAAAAAATCATGCAACTCAACACCAAACAAACAATTCAATTAAAAATTGGTCACAGGACCTGAATAGAAATTTCTTCCAAGAAGATGTACAAATACCAATATAATATTGATATATGAAAAGTTGTTCAACTTTAATAGCTATTAGGGAAATTCAGATAAAAACTACAATGAGATACCCCCTTACACCTGTTAAAATGACTATTATCAACAACAAAAAAAGTAATAACAAATGTTGGAAAAGTCTTGAAGAAAAAGGAACCCTCATTCATGGCAGGTGAAAATGAAAACTGGTACAGCCACTATGGCCAACAAGAAGATGGAAAGGTGGTTCCTCAAGAAACTAAGGATTGAATTACCATATAACCCAGCAACTTCTGTTTTGGGTATCTATGCTTAAAACCTGAAAACATTTATTTGCAAAAATATGTGCACCAATATATTCTTTGCAGCATTATTCATGGTTTCGAAGATATGAAAATAACCTGGAGTGTCCTTCAAAGGATAATTGGATAAAGAAGATGTGGTGCATATATAGAGTAGAATACTACTCAGCCATAAGAAAAGATAAAATACTGCCATTTGCAACAACATGATGGATCTTGAGAATATCATGTTAAGTAAAATAAATCAGACAGAAAAAGCTAAGAACCATATGATTTCACTCATATAGAGGATATAAAACTTAAACTCATAGACACAGACAGGCAACAGCATGGTGGTTTACCAGAGGAAAAAGGGTGGGGAAGATAATAAAGAGACCAAATATATGGTGATGGAAGATGATTTGACTTTAGGCATGGGCAGACAGTGCAATATACAGACTATGTATCATAGAAATGTACACCTGAAATCTATATGACCCTATAAACAAATATCTCCTCAATAAGTTTAATAAAAAAATAAAAGTAAAACTGATCAAGGCAACGTTTCACTGGTGGTGGCACTGGATCTGGGACTTGAGTGAACTGCTTATCTCCCTCTAAGTTTCCAGTCATGCCATCAGATACCTTGATGGAAGGCTCTGAGGGAGCTTTGTTGAAGTTCACAGCTCTGAACTGCTCTCCCTTCTCCCCCAGAACTGAGCTCAGCAGAATTAGGCCAGCTGAACTTGGGAAAGAGATCAAGGCAGCCCTCCATTAAGGGTGGCATTACCTTGCAGGAGGGGAGCATGCTGCATGCTTCCCCTTAGCTCCACAGCCATGCCACCAGAGAGCCCAACAAGGGAGTCTTTCATTGGCACCATGCCTGCTTAACCTGCAGGAGGAGGAAAAGACTGGCCTCCATTCCAATGCCACACAATTCAGTGACTGTCTGCTTTTAGTTTCTCCAGTAAAAGTGCACTGAACAGGCCCTGCTGGGTGAAACCAATAGCCTTTTCTTCCAGACTTGAGCTTGGCAGGGTGGTATCTCCGGTATTTGGAAGACTGAATTAATGTATTCCCCCAGCTGGTGCTGTAAGAAAAGGAGTGCTTGACTCTGGGATGTGGCACCTGAAGGTAGTGTGCGATGTTGATTCAGGATCAGGACCTCAGTAGCCAACACTCCATATCTCTCTCTGGAGCCATGCCTCCCAGATGTTCTCTTTATGGCTTCCACATGCCCTGAGTCACCTTCCTTCTACCAGAACCCTGGGTGAGTGTCCAAGAGAAAGTTCTTCTGTGTTGGCCCGTTAGGAGAGCACCTGGGATTTTAGCAGACTCCCTCCTCTTCTTAGCCTACAGAGTTCTTGCTGATTTTCACTGCCAGATGCTAAGCAGGCTCCTCTTCTTGGCCCTTGTGCTCTAGCTTGGGGATCCTTGCATGGGGTTGAGACTCCATGCTCCTCATGGGAAACTTTTGCAGCCGATATATCCCTCTGTTTCTTTGACACCATACCAGGTTGCAGAGACAAGCTCTCTCTGTATCTTTGTCCTTCTTACCAGTCTCTGTGTATATTCTATAAATCCTTGGATATAATACTCTGGTTTAGCTGTCCTTCAGTTGATCACTCAGGCTGATTGCTCTATAATTTTGCTGTAAATTTGGTTTGGTGCAGGGAAGAGGTGTGTGTAGCTTCTACCTACTCCACAGCCATCCTAAATCCCTCAAAATTGTCACTTTTTGCAGACAAAATAATTCTTTATACAGAGAACCCTAAGGACTCTACCAAAAACCTATTAGAAACAATAAACAAGTACAGTACAGATGCAGAATAACACATCAATGTAAAATATTTATTGTATTTCTGTAAACTAACAGAAACTTCAGGAAAAAAAATAAAAAAGAAACAATTTCTTTTGCAATTGCAACAAAAGAATAAAGTACCTAGGAAAAAAGCTTAACAAAGGATGTGAAGGGCCTATACACTGAAAACTGTAAGACATTATTAAGAGATATTGAAGAAGACACAAAGAAATGAAAATATATTCCATGTTCATGGATTGGAAGATGCTACGTGAAATAAGACATACAGAAAAAGACAAATACCATATGATCTCACTTATATGTGGAATTTAAACTGGCAAACAAAATGGAACTAGAGGTATTGATACATGGAACAGACTGAGAGTTCAGAGGGGAGGGGGATGGGAGGACTAGATGAAAGAAGGTGAAGAGATTAGCAAAAGTATAGATATGTATAGCCCATGGACATAGACAACAGTGTGGGGATGGGGGGCCAAGGGCTGGGTGGAGGTGGGTAAATGGGGTGGTGGGGGATTTTGTAATAGTGGCAACAATAAATAAACATAAATAAAATTGCCATATTACCCAAAGCAATATACATATTTAATGTAATATCAATTAAAATTTCAATGGCATTTTAAAAAGCACTAGAACAAAAAAAAAATCATTAGGTTTGTACAGAGCCACAAAAGACCCTGAATAGCCAAAGCAATCCTGAGAAAAAGATCAAAACTGGAGGTAAAATCCCAGACTTCAAATTATACTACAATAATAAAGAGACACAGTACTGGAAGAAAAAAAGACACACGGACCAATTGGAAAGAATTGAGAGCCCATAAATAAATAAATTAGCAAATAATTTTTTATAAAGGAGCCAAAAATATACAATGGAGAAAAGAAAGCCTCTTTAATAAATAGTGGTAGAAAAATTGGAATGTGACATGTGAAAGAGAGAAACTATACTGCTTTTTATCACCTTACACAAAATTAACTTAAAATGAATCAAAGAACTAAGAAACATAATACCCGAAAAAATAAATTACATAGAATAACACATAGGTACTAAACTTATGGACCCTGGTCTTATAGAGGGTTTTGTGAATTTGGCCCCAAAGTCAAAGAAAGTAAAAGTAAAAATAAGTGAATGGAACTACATCAAACTAAAAAGACAAAAAAGTTTTTGCACAGCAAACAAAAACACCAACGAAACAAAAGGGCAACCAACTGAATGAGAGGACATATTTGCAAACAACAACTCCTACAAGGAATTAATATCCAAAATATATAAAGAACTCATACAACTCAAGACAAAACAAACAATCCAATTAAAAAATAGACGACCTGAACAGACACTTCTCCCAAGAAGACAGAAAAATAACCAACAGATATAAGACATGATGCTCAACTTCACATGCTATAAGGGAAATCAGCAAAATTTCCCATGCAAAACTCCCATGCAATACCATCTCAAACTTCTTAAAATGGTTATCATCAACAAGTCAAGAAACAATAAATGTCGGGGAGATTGTGGAGAAAAAGGAACTCTTATTCACTGCTGGTGGGAATATAAACTGGTATAGCCACATAAGGAAAACAGCATGGTGGTTTCTCAAAAAATTAAGAATAAATTTTATTCTTTGTGTAGTGGGCACACAATTCAATATACAGATAATATAATCATAGAATTGTACACTTGAAACCTATATAATTTTATTTTCTAGTATCTTTTTAATAAATTTAACTAAAAAACAAATAAAAAAGTTTAAGAATAGAGTTACCATATGATCCTCCAATTCCTCTTTTTGGTATCTACCCCCCAAATTGAAAGGATTTATTATCTATGTTCATTGCAGCATTATTTAAGGTGGCCAAGACATGGAAGAAACCTCAGTATTTTTCAAGAGATGAGGATAAAGAAGATGTAGCACATATGTACAATAAAATATTACTCAGCCATAAGAAAAGATGAAACACTGCTGTTTGCAACATTATAGACAGATCTTGAGAATATCATGCTAACCAAAATAATCAGATGGAAAAACTCAAAAACTATAAGATTTGACTCATATTTGGGATATAAAACTGAAAACAGCAAATGAACAAACAAGATGAACAAACAAAACTCATAGACACAGACAACAGTATGGTGGTTACCAGAGGGGAAGTGGGGTGGAAGAAAAGTAGCAAAGGGTAAATGGTGTCAAATATATGGTGACAGAAGGAGATCTGATTTTGGGTGGTAAACACACAATGCAATATACAGATAATGTATTATAGAATTGTACACTGGAGAACTATATAATTTTATTAACCAATGTTACCCCAATAAATTAAAAAAAAAAAAAGAATATTACATCAAACTAAAGTAATGTTGGGCCCAGAAATCAGCAATTCTTTATAAGAGGCTAATCTGCTGACATAACAATGCTAAGTATGATGAGAGTGCAGGAGCATCTCAACTGAATGTGGGACAGATAATTAAGGGAGCTCCCATGACAATTTCTTCAGTAGACTTGGATAATAGTGTCACTGAAGACAGAGTCCTCATGAATGGGGGAAGCCCTTTTGATACTGAATCTAGCTATTGACTAAAATACCATATAGGTTGATGGTAATCACCATGTTTTTGGGCAATCACTCCTAAAGTGCTTCCTTTATCTTCATGTACAAAAAGAAAGAAAGGCAAATCATAGGGTCCACAAAAACCGGAGCTTGAGTTAAACTGGCTTTTAAAGTACTTACAGCTTTTTCACCTTTTGGAATCCATTCAGTTGGGTCAGGTTGATCTGATTTGAGTAAAGCATATAAAGTTTGAGCAATTACGTGAAAAAATTGGTACCAAGTTCTGCAATAAACTTTTAGTTCTAAAAATCCTTTTGTTTCTTTGTTTTTGTAAGAGCAAAAACTAAACTTTTTTTGATTCATGCAGGATTAATTAAAAGTCCATTCTTTGGTATTAAATGTCCAAAATATTTTTCTTTAGGTAGGCAAACTTGGAGTTTCTCTTTACTCACCTTATGCCTCTTTGAGGCCAATTGTTGCTGTAAGTAAACAGTATCTTCTTGAGAGTATGACAGAGTTTCAGAAAGTAGTAGCAGATCATCTACATATTGAGTCAATGTAGACTCTCTTAGAAATTAAGGAAATTTAAGTCCATTTTTAATATTTGAGAAAAGTCTAAGTGAGACTTTCAGTATACTCCTGGGGCATGACATTCCATGTATATTGGTAATCTTCCCAGGTAAAAGCAAAAATATATTGACTGTCTTTGTATACTAGAATACTGAAAAAATGTACAACATAAGTGTACTACTGGGAAATAATTACTATTTATTGAGATAGTAAAAAGTAAGGTGTGCAAAATAGGTGCTACCAGATGTCAGAGGACTACAATATTATTTATAGTCCTTAAATCTTGTTACAAATTTTTACCCCTTTCCATTAGACATTTTTACAAGAAGGATAGTACATTGAAGGACTAGTGCAAGGGATTGTTAATCCTTTCTTAAGGTAGTCATGGATAATGGGTCTAATTCCAGTTAATTCTTCTGGTCTTAATGGGGTTTGCTGTATACTAGGCAAATATTTGATCACATCAATAGTTACCTTGATAGGAGAAGTTGTTTTGAGTTTTTCTATATCTGAGTTAAAGAATGCTTGTATTCGTCAGCACACTTTGTAATATTTGTTAATTTTCCAGCCTTTTCTTTTCTTTGATTGTTTTATAATCATTGTTCTTTTATTTGTCTGATTTTTAACTCCTTAATTCTAAAAACTTTACCTTTTTTTTTGTAAAGAAGAAATACTGGCATCATAAGTTTCCAAAACATTTTCGCTTAGTGTGTGTGCTGCAGTACTTTTGACTTAGGAGGGAGAGATGTTCTCTGGTAAGAGTTCCTCATTGGAAAGCGATTGCTTCTGACTTAAAAATTGACATTGGAAATTTGATACCCCTAAAATTTGTACTGTATTTATATGCTGAGGGAGAGGACAGCAAAAAAGTGTATAGAGTTAAGGATAGATAGCCTGGCCCTGGTGTTGATGAGAACCATGGTAGTTTCCTCTTTTATAGTTATTTGTATTTCATCCAAGGCATTAGTAGGAAGAAGGGGAAATGCCCTCTCATGGTCCAGAACACTTGGTGACCACTGTTTACGTGTGTTCACTAGATAAGCCTTTCTTTTTCTTTTTGTTTTTCTTTCTTTTTCTTTTTATCTTTTTAAAATATATTTTTATTGATTTCAGAAAGAGGGAGAGGGAGAAAGAGATAGAAACATCAATGAAGAGAGAGAGTCCTGATTGGCTGCCTCTTGCATGGCCCTGCTGGGGATTAAGCTTGCAACTTGGGCATGTGCCCTTACAGGGAATAGAATTGCAATCTCCTGGATCATAGGTCAATGCTCAACCACTGAGTCATGCCAGTCAGACAAGCTTTTCTTTATTTAAAATGGTCTCCAGGGGATTCCCTATGGGACCTCTTAATATCATGGGAGAGATTCCCTGACACTTCCACTAGGCCCCAGTCATTTGGGAATGCCTGGAAGCTGGAAGATTCAAGTATCTCTTTGGAGATGAACATATAACTTCAGTCTCCTATTGTTATAGGTGTTGTTTAGATGCACACACAATTTTAATTTTCAGACCAAATAAACAGGTAGTGTGTCCCTTTACTCTTGTTTCATCCCTGACTTTATTCCATTGGAGCCACTTTTACCCCTAACTCTAGGGGGGTCTAAAAGGCATAATAAAGATCAGGACCTACAACCAATTTCCAGCACACCTGATGGAAATTTTGCAGCTGGTTCCAAGTGCCAGGCCCAGACAAACTTCAGCTGGTCTGGGTGGGTTAACTCTGGATCCTTCCAACTATGCCAAATAAATGTCAATGAATGTCTAAAAAAAATATGGAAAACAATTTTATTTGGGCCTTGCTCAAGACTAGCCTGAGAGTAGAGCTTCAAGAAGCTTTGAAACAGTGTTTTAATTTCAGAAAATGAAAGGCACTTACATAGGTAGAGTGCTAGGGTCCAGCCCCAGTGGTCCAGGGGTCCCCAAAGGTGGGGACAACATCAGAGAAGAATGACGGAAGGACACAGAGACAGTGTTCAGAGCATCAGGACAATCAGCTTCTCTCTATATTGCCTTGTTACAACTGTATTTATACTATTTGATTTTATCACTGGTTAAACAACATGACATCATGCTTTGTTCCGGTTTCTGTTTTGGCCTTTCACAGTTAATGATTATACCTTCTTATCTGACCTTTGCTAAAGAATTTACATCTGTTTAGGTATGTTAATTTTAGTCTTATCTATTATTTATATTTCTATAGGCTATTCTACAGGTTAATCTCTAGTTTGTTATTTATATCCTGAAGTTACTATTTTATTGCTCTACCATATAGCTAAAAGGAGAATAACTAAGCCAGCTTTTCTTATATAAAGGTTATGCAAGTCCTAAGTAAGGGTGATGTAGCTTGCACGTGATTGTTTTTAGCTGTGGTGATTGACCGCCTGTCTGGCACCTAGCCTTAGTCTCTCCATTTATATTCCCTGCAGCAGTCTGTCCTCATTGTAATATCCTGTGTATGATGAGGGTTCAGGTGTAGATTGAAATAATCTCTTTCCTAGACTGCTCTTTCCTTGTGGGGATTCCCAGAGTTTTCCATTGATATAAACATTCCCCCAGTAATACATCCCTTAGTGGGAAATCACTGGTGAACTCCCTGTGGATTGCCCTGCACTGCTGAGTCAGCAGGGGCCTTAACCCAGCCTCTTCCCTGGTGGGAAGGTCCCTGGGAGAGTGGGCATCACAAATCCTAACTCTTCTGCTGACATTCTGAGTCTAAGTTCCTTATAGGTGCCACACATATCTTTGTAATACTTGGGGCTTTTACTGAATCATTGTCTTTTCCAGTTCTGTCCAACTCCCCTGCTAGGGAAAAGTTTCCAGCTAGGGCAAAACCCTTTTCTGGTGAAGTGACTTGGATAAGGAGACAGAGCGTCAAGAGTGTCATTGAATATGTCATAAACCAGAATACAAGAGCAGTTTAAAAGGTCTCACATATTTATTAGGGAACCAACATACTAATGCAGAAAAATATTAACAAAAAGAAAAATCATCTTTCAATAATTTCTCAATAAAACATGCTCAACTGTACAGATAATAGTGATCTTTTCAGTGATATGGTAAGATGCAAGCAAGCTGGAGATAGCATGAATATGTGAGCCATCTCATGTTGGATTTCTTATAGACCCAGCTGGGTTCTTTTCCAATGTCTCCTCCTGAAATTGTATTTGATTTGATTTTATTACCAGTTTTTATCAGAATCCATTGAGGAATGGGCATTTCTGCTTTTGTTTCTTGGCCAGGACCCTCTTGATCCTGAGAGTCTTGTGAGAAGACATGGAAAGAAGGAATCAACTGCATGCGTGGTGCCATTGTGGTAATGGCAGAGAAAAAGAGAGCCTATTTGTCTCATATTATAAGCCTTTTTCTGATATAAGTATTTCTACCCAGAATTTTTGATTTCCATGTGCATGTAATATCTTTTTACATTTCTTCATGTTTAGTCTGTGTGTGTCTTTTGATCTAAAGTGGATAACTTGTACGAAGAATATGTATGAGTCTTGTTTTCTTATCCATTTATCTACCCTATGTCTTTTGATTAAAATGTTTAAGTCATTTACATTTAATGTAATTTTTTATAAGTATGTAGTTATTACAATTCTATTATTCAGATTTTTCATCGTTTTCTTCTTGAAAAAGTCTCTTTAACAGTTCTTGTAATACTTGTTTGGTGGTGATGAAATCCTTTAGCTTTTTCTGTCTTGGAAATTCTTTGTCTGTTCTTCAATTCTAAATGATAGTTTTGCTAGGTAGAATAATCTTGGTTGTTGGTCCTTGCTTTTCATCATTTTGAATATTCTTGCCATTCCCTTCTGGCCTGTAAAATTTCTGTTGAGAAATCAGCTGACAATCACCTTCAATTTTCAATGATAGCATTGCTGGGCAGAGTAGACTTGGTTGTAGGTCCTTGCTTATTGTCACTTTAAATATTTCATGTCAGTCTCTTCTGGCCTGACATGTTTCTATTGAGAAATTAGCTGACAGTCTTATAGGAGCTCCCATGTAGCAATTGTCATTCTGTTGCTGTTTTTAAGATTTTCTCTTTGTCATTTTAATTATGATGTGTCTTGGTGTGGGACTTTTTGAGTTAATTTTTTCAGGACTCTCTGATCTTCCTAGACATGTATGTCTGTTTCTTTCACCAGGAAAGTTTTCTGTCATTATTTTTTCAAATAGGTTCTTGATCCCTCACTTTCTCTCTTCTCTTTCTGTTATCCCTATGATGTGGATTTCCTTATGCTTCATGTTGTCCCAGATGTCCCTTAGACTATCTTACTTTTAAAAATTTCTTTTTTCTTTTTGCTGCTTTGATTGGGTGTGTTCTGTTACCTTGTCTTCCAAATTGCAGATTTGATTTTCTCCTTCATCTAAGCTGCTGTTGATTCCTTCTAGTGAATTCAATATTTCAGATATTGATTGTTTTATTTGATATTGATTTGTTTGTATGGTTTCTAAGTCCATTGTTATGCTTGCTATTTCTTTGTTGAAGTCCTTACTAAGTTTCTTGAGTGTCCTCAAAACAATTGTTTTAAACTTTTTATCAGGTAGCATGCTTGCTTCCATTTCATTTAGTTCTTTTTGTGGGGCTTTCTTCTGTTCTTTCATTTGGTGCATATTTCTTTGTCTACCAATTTTGGCTTCCTCTCTGTATTTATTTTTGTGCATTAGGCAGATCTTTTATGCCTCCCAGTCTTGGTATGGTGGCCCTATGTAGTACTTATCTTGAGTGGCTCAGTGGTGCAGTCTCCCTGATCACCTGAGCCCAGTGTTCAAAGTGTTCAAGGTGTGTCACTTATGTGGATTGTGTGTGTCTTCCTTTTGTAGTTGAGTCTTCATTGCTGTTGGCCTTTCCATGGATGGGGTTGCCCCTCCAGCTGGCTATGAGGATCGACCACAGGTTTAATGTATGAGCTGCTGTGTGGGGGCTGATCTCACAAAGCAAAATTTGACCTAACAGTGTCTGGTGCTTTTTGAGATCTTCCTTTGGGTTTGCTGCTTGTGGAACTATTTCAGTCATGTACTTGTGTGGTCTGAAGTCTTCCACAGGGTCAGTTGGTTCTGGGGCCACTTGAGAGGAATTCCAGTGCAGGACAATGTCAGGGACTGCCTGTGAATGGTCCTGGGCTACTGGTTTAGAGCTACCAAGTGATCCACAGTTTGTGGCTGCCTCTCCTGGACCTGGGTGTGCATGAAAGGGGCCAAGCTGAATGCCAAGGCCAGCTTCCACCATCACCAACATTGGGAGGGAGATCAGTAAAATAGTCAAGGCTCCTGAACATCCACTTCTGCCTACCATCTGCCTGTTAGGCTCAATCACTTGAAAAGCCTTTAGTGGTATGTGAGTTGCATGATGGAAGTTCTCAGTGAGTCACCAGGTAGGAGCAAGTGGTGTTCACCAGATTGATACAGATTCAAACTCAGGACCAGTGCTGGGTTTGAGGCCACTTGACAACAGATTCAGTGTACACCAAGGCCAGCTGCCACCTGCTGGGTGTCCTTAGATCTTTGTGGTGATGCAAAGTCTCAAGGAGTTGTTAGATTGAGGCCAGCAGTGTTCATTAGGCAGATACAGACTAATATTGACCATGTGAATGAGGGCTCTGCACAGGAATGGTGGAACTAGTCAGGTGTTCAAGGAAAAAATGTGCCTCAAAACCCCAAGAGCCACACAACTCAGTTTTCCCCAGTGTCTGACTGGGCATCCTGGTGAACCTTCTGCACTGCTGGACCAGGCTGGCCACAGCCATTTGATGATATTGCAAAGCAATAGCTCAGCAGGGTGGAGCCACCAGGTGCCTGGAAGGTGGAGCTAGTGGTTTTCCTATAGTGTGGTTGGTGAATCTTTGTTGGGGGAGGCAAGGTACAGCTTCTCTGGCCAGAGGAAGACCTCTGCTCAAGTCAGAGAGGAACCACTGCTCTGTCACCCAGGGGGTAAAGTGCCACTGCCTTGGCATGTTGTGGGCAGGGCACTCCTGCTCTGGTTTGCAGAGAACATTGCCCTGCTGCTCTGGTGAGCAGTGGGGTGAGGAGAAATGGCCTTCACCCCATAACCACATAACTCAGTCTGTCACTTCCCCTAAGTTCACCCTCAAGATTACTTCAAGAAAGTCTATACTACAAGCTAAGGCAGAAGATTCCTTAGCAGGGTGTGAGCTCAAGTGGGGCAGAGTGTCAGAGAGTTGGGAGGATGGGGCTAGTGTGTTTCTCCAGGCTGATGTGGTATGGAAGTTAGTGCTCAACCTAAGAAGGATGACATCTGTAGGTGGTGTGGAAGAGTGACTCAGCACAGAAATACTGGAGGCTTTCTCTTCAGGTCTCTTCCTAGAGCCATACAACCCTGTCTGTCTTAGCACAACTCCAGCTCTCTCCAATCTGCCCTCCTTCTGCTTAATCCTAGAGTGAATGGCTGCAAATGAGATTTTGTGCACTGTTTTTTTAAGAAGACATCAGTGTTTCTAGCAGACTTCTGTCTCTCTTGCCTCACAAAATGCTCACTGATATTCACACACAGAAGTTATGTGGACTCTTCTTTCTGGCTCTGGGGTTCAGGGCTGGGGAAACCAGCATGGGGTTGAAATTCTATATTTTTCAGTAGGGACCTTTACAGCTAAGATATTTTTCCAAATTTCTAGCCAGTGCATGTGGGCATAGGGCCAGCCTTTTTCATTCCTTTGCCCTTTCTACCAGTCTTTACATGGCTTCTTCTGTAAATCCTTTGTTGTAAGACTTCTGTTCAGTTAGTCTTCAGATAATTATTCAATTTGATAATTCTACAATTTAGTTGTAACTCCAGTTTGGACCTGTTGGACCTGGGAGGAGGTGAATGCATCTTCCACTTATTTCTCCACCACTTTCTTTATTCAAACTAGTCTCATTTTTAAAATTCTATTTTTTCCTTTTTTTTTTTTTTTTGCAGTTCTGATCGCAAATCTACCTACTTTGCTGTTCTGATTGAAAATCTACATATTCTTCCAGATTGCTAATTTGATTCTTGGCTTCTTCTAATCTACTGTTGATTCCCTCTAATGTATTCTATATTTGTTATTATATTATTCATTTCTGACTGGTTCTTTTATTGTTTTCTGTTTCCATTACTATCTCTTTGTTAAAGTTCTCACTGAGTTCATCTATTCCTTCTTTAAGTTCATTGAGCATTTTTATAACCAGTGGTTTGAACTTCACATCTGGTAGATTGCTTGTCTCTATTTTGTTTAGTTCTTTTTCTGATGGTTTGTTCTGTTATTTTATTTGGGATATGTTTCATTGTTTTCTCATTTTGATTGCCTCTTTGTGTTTGGTTTTTACATATCAGTTAGAGCTGCTACATCTCCCTATCTTGGTAGGGAGTGGCCTAATGTAGTAAGTGTCCTGTGAACCTCAGTGGTACAGGCTCCCTGATCACCTGAGCCCAGTGCTCAAGGTGTGTCACTTACGTGGATTGTGTGTGCCCTCTTGTTGTAGTTGAGTCTTGAGTGCTCTTGGTATGTCAGTGGGTGGGATTGACCCAAAATGCTGACAGGCTGTGAAGACTGGTCATGGATACAGTAAATAAATTGTGCAGGGGCTGATATCACAGAGTGAGATTCTCTTTAGTGGGGTTTTGTAGAGGTAGTTGGGTGGTGCACTGGTGTGGTCTAAAGCTGGTCACCAAGTGTGCTGGTTATGCAGCCTCTTGAGGGGAGCTCTGGTGCAGGCTAATATCATCTGCTTCCCATGCTCTGTACAGGACTACCTGGTATGAGCTACAAGGTTATCTGCAGATAGTTGCCATTTGTGCTGGGCTTGGAGGTTCCTGGGAGAGGCTAAGCTTCAAACCAAGACTGGCTGCCACTAGTGTTGGGCTTGGGGCTACTTAGCAAGATGTACGAAGTACACTGAAGCCAGACATTGTTTGTTTGGCATCTGTGAATCTTTTTGAGAAATTTAAGGAAAGTCTACAGTATGGAAAAACCATTGGGATGCCTGGCTGGTGTAGCTCAATGAATTGAGCATCATCCTATGCACCAAGAGGTCATTGGTTCAATTTCTGGTCAGAGCACATGTCCAGGTTGCCTGCTTGATCCTCAGTAGGGGACGTGCAGGAGGCAGGCAATCAATGTTTCTCTCTCATAGATGTTTCTATCTCTCTTTCCTTTTCCCTTCCTCTCTTTCTAAAATCAACAAAAAACATATTAAAGAAAAAGAAAAGAAAAAAAAGCCACTGGGAGCATCCTGGCCAGAAAGCTGTGTGGAGCAGGATCTCAGGGAATCACCAGGGCAAGGTAAACAGTGTTAGTGAGGTTGATGGAGGTTTGGAGTTGGTGTCAGTCTATGCTTGTAGGCTGGGTGGGAGAGATCTCAACAATGGAATAATGTGTTCTGCCAACACTTCTGTCTGGGAGAAAGCTGTCCCTCCAGCCCTCACTCTGGAGCCAGACAATTCAGTTTTCCCCCTTATATCTCTGGTGCTTAATGCTTCCCCAGCACTGGAGCTCAGACAGAGTGAGTCTGTTATTGAGTACATCTGTGTGTTAGTCATTTAAGAGGAACATCTGACTCTCCCCCAGCCTTCTGTCTCATTCAGCCACAATTTCTGATGGGTTTTACAGCCAAAAATTATGGGGGTTCCCCATAATGGAACCCTGTACTGGAACCCTGAACTTGGGGGTGGTGCTGCTGTGGGTCTGGGATCCCTTGCTCCTCAGAGTGGGTCTCCATAGCTGAGATATATGTCCTGAATTTTAACCACACACGTGGGTATGGGACCAGACCATTCTGCACCTTTGCTCTTCCTACCAGTCTTGATGTGGTGTCTTCTTTATATTTTTAGTTGAAAAGCTGTTGTTTAGATAGTCTTCTGATGGTTTTCTGTAGTTTAGTTGTAATTTTGATATGGTCATGGGAGAAGGTGAGCACAACATTTACAGACTCTGCCATCTTGATTGGAAGGCTATTGTTATTTTTTAATGACACTATATTGTACTTAGGAGCCAGAGCAGGGTGAGATAAGGTTGGGGAACACATATTAAAAACAGAGGTCAAATCTCAAATGAATGAGAAGAATGCATTACTATATTGGTAGGCCATGAGCTCCCTAAGTGTAAAGACTGCCATTTCCCCAGAGCCTAGTGCAGGACCCAGAATGTAATAAATATTTAATAAATAGTTAATTGAATAAAGGAGTATATGGTGATGGTTCAGTGATTGGACTCTGGAGCCAGGTTCCCTATTCAAATCTTGGCTATACAACTTACTTTGGGCAAATCAATCAACTTCTTTATGTTCCAGGTTTTATTCTTTCAGATTAAAACGGGGATGAAAAAGTAGCTATTTCAAAGGGCGATATGGGGAAAACATAATTTTTAAGTAGTAAAACAATTATTGTGATTATAGTCATTTTATTAATCCATTAATTAAACAGAAACCACAATATTAATTATTGATTTACTATATTAAACTATTTTAAATGGCAGTGACTTATAGGCCAGGATACCCTTGAGGGAACCCTCTGATGCCTGCTTCACTACCTTCTTGATGTCATCATATTTGGCATCTTTCTCCAGGTGGCATGCCAGATCCACAACCAACACATTGGGGGTAGGGACACAAAAGACCATGCCAGTGATCTTCCCATTTAGCTCAGGGATGAACTTGCCGACAACCTTGGCAGGACCAGTAGAAGTTCTAGGCAGCTCCTCAGCCATAATGCCAGTTTCCCAGAGGGGTCATCCATGGTCTTCTGGGTGGAAGTAATGGCATGGACTGTGATCATGAGTCCCTCCACAATGTCAAAATTGTCATGGATGACTTTGGCTGGCGGGGGGGTGGGGGGCAAGCAGTTGGTGGTGCAAGGAGGCATCACTGACAATGTTGAGGGAGTTTTCATACTTGTCATAGTTCACACCCATCACAAACATGGGGATATTCACAGAAGGGGAGAGGTGATGACCCTCTTGCTCCACCATTCAAGTGAACCCCAGTCTTCTCCATAGTAGTGAAGACATCAATGGATTCCACAACATTCTCAGCACCAACATCATCCCATTTTATCTTGGTGTGATCTCACTCCTGGAAGGTGGAAATGGACTTTCCATTGATGACAAGCTTCCTGTTCTCAGCCTTGACTGTGACTTTGAGCTTGCCATGAGTAGAATCATGCTGGAACATGTAAACCACGTCATTGAAGTCAATGAAGGGGTCATTGATAGTGACAATGTCCACTTTGCTAGAGGTGAAAATCAGCCCTGGTGACGAGGTGCCCAATAGGACCAAATCTTTTCACTCTGACTTTTACCATCCTGTCTCAGGGTAGCAGCTGGCACTGTGCAGGAATACACAACTGTCTGACAAACAGGAGGAACAGAAAGCCTATATGTTTGTTTTTATGCCACTACCATGTTGTTTTGATTACTATGATTTGATATAAGGTAGCACGATTCCTCAAACTTTGTTCTTTCTCAAGATTGCTGTTGCTATTCAGAGCCTTTTGTAGTTCCATATAAATTTTTGAAACATTTGTTCTAGTTCTGTGAAATATTCCACTGATATCTTGATAGGAATTGCATTGAATATGTAGATTGCTTTGGGTAGTAAGGGCATTTTAATGATGTTAGTTCTTCCTATCCATGAACATGGTATATGCTTCCACTTATTTTATCTTCCTCAATTTCTTTCTTCAGTGTCTTGTAATTTTCTGAGTACAGGTCTTTTACATACTTGGTTAAATTTATTCCTAGGTATTTTATTCTTTTTGAAGCAATTGAGAATGGGATTGTTTTGTTTGTTTGTTTGTTTTCCTTTTCTGATAGTTCATTATTGCTGTATAAAAATTCAACTGATTTCTGGGTATTTATTTTGAATCCTGCTACTTTACTGAATTCATTTATCAGTTCACCTTCTTACACTACTCACAAGAATAAACTCAAAATGGATTAAAGAATTAAATGTTAGACCTGAAGCTATAAAAGTCCTAGAAGAAAACAGGTAACAAAACCTCAGACATTTCTTGTAACAATATTTTTTCTGATATATTTTCTTGGGCAAGGGGAACAAAAGAAAAAATAAACAAATGGGAGAGGAAACCATCAACAAAATGAAAAGGCAACCCACTGAAAGGGAGAACATATTCACCAATGATACATCTGATAAGGGGTTAGTATCCACAATTTATAAAGAACTTATAAAACTCTGCAGCAAATAATCCAATTGAAAAATGGGTAAAAGACCTGAGTAGACACTTCTCCAAAGAGGACACACAGATGGCCAATAAGCCCATGAAAAGATGCTGAACATCACTAATCATCACAGAAATGCAAATTAAAACCACAATGAGACATCACCTCACACCTCTCAAAATGACTATCATCAATAAATCAACAAACAGTTGTTGGAGAGGATGTAGAGAAAAAAGAACTCTTCTGTACTGTTGGTGGGAATGCATACTGGTGCAGCCACTGTGGAAAGCAGTATGGAGTTACCTCAAAAAATTAAAAATGGAACTGCCTTATGATCCAGCTATTCTACTTCTGGGAATTTATCCAAAGGAATTTGAAACACTAATTCGAAAGAACATATGTATCCCTATGTTCATTGCAGTGTTATTTACAATAGTCAAGATTTGGAAGCATCCCAAGTATCCATTAGTAGATGAGTGGATAAAAAAGCTGTGGTACATTTACACAATGGAATACTACTCTGTGGTAAAAAAGGAATAAAATTTTACCCTTTGCAACAGCATGGATGGACCTGTAGAATATTATGCTAAGTGAAGTAAGCTCGTCAGAGAACATCAGGTAACATGTGATTTCACTCATATGTGGAATTTAATGAACAAACTGAACTACCAAACAAAATAGAGACAGACTCATAGATAAAGAGCAGGCAGACAGCTCTGGTGGGGAGGGAGTGTGTTGGGGGTGTGCAAGGATTGAGCAAAAAAGAAAAAAATAGAGAGAACTCATGGACATGAACAAGAGTACGGTGATTGTGTGTGAGGGAAGAGGGTGGGTGGAGGTGAAAGAGGGCATAGAGGGGATAAATGATGATGGAAAAAATAAAATAATATAAAAATTAAATTAAAAATTAAAATAAAATAAAAAATAAAGAGATCTACAAGTCAAGGAATACCAAAGATTGCCAGCAAACCAGTGTGAGGTAGTAGAGAGGAATAGAACAAATTCTCTCTCACAGCCCTTGGAAGGAACCAAGTGTACCATCACCTGGATCTTGGTCTTCTAACCTTCTTTGAGTCACCCAGTTTGTGGTCACAACAGATCCAGCAAACTCATACAGAAGGGCTATAGTAGTAAGCAGTCCACATCCTTCTTTGATTAGTACACACTGGCTGTGGATTCATGACATTTCTTGCGATATGCCAAGTCCATCTTGGCCTGCATTTCTTCTACCTTCCTGGAAAATTTCTTAATGGTTATGCCAGGTCCAGGAGCCCAGGATGCTAAAGAATATTTTGTGAGAGGGCACACCTTTGGCACCCAAAGTTAAGCTTAGAGGCTTTGAATAAATCATGTTTACTGGCCTGTGATTCCTCATATGCAAGATAAATTAGTCAGACAAATGTAAGTATCTCTAGCTATAAATGTGATGATTACTGAAGCACTGATAAAAATTAGCCTGACCTTTTATAACTCCCTTCATTTGTAACCATCTTTTGTAAACATATTTAAACCACATCTTGAATATAAGATTTATCTCTCATTTTAAAAAAATTATCTTTATTGCTGAAAGTATTGCATATGTCCTCTTTGTTTCCCATTGACCCCCTCCACCCTGCCCCCACCCCACCCCCAGGCCTTCACTACACTATGGTCTGTGTTCATGGGTTATGCATATATGCATATAAGTTATATGTTATTTTTTAACAGTATATGACTAATGAGTTGTCAGCACAGTGTATTGGAAAAGTATGGCCATGTATATCAGAAAATCTGAAATCTAATCTTGATTTCAGAATAATGCTCAAATTAAAACACAAAGTAATATCATTTATTCCTTTCTGCAAATGATGGTCTAGACTCATTTTTTCCTTATATCCCAAAAGAAGAATTCTCTTCTTTTTTTTTTCTTTTCTGTTTTTTTGTTTTTGTTTTTTGTTCTCAAGCAAGAATATGCTTTTGTTGATTTTTAGAGAGAGAGGAAGGGCGAAAGAGAGAAAGAGAAACATTGGTGTGAGAGAGAAATATCGATCAGTTGCCTCTCATATGTGACCTGACTGGGGATCAAACTCACAACCTGGGTATGTGTTCGGATCAGGAATTGAACCCACAACTTTTTGGTGTATGGGATGATGCTACAACCAGCTGAGCCATCTGGCCAGGGCAAGAAAAGAGTTATTTTCAGTTATAATGAGTCTAAAGTAAACCCAGTAGTGTATAAAAATGCATTACCAAGACTTCCCAGGCTTTTCCTTTTTTCAATCCTACCCACACATTTTTTTCTAATATTTTTTTCCCCCAAAAATAAATCAGCTTCTGACCATGGTGAGAGCCACATAGTTTGCCTTTTCAAGGCTTGGAAGGAAGTAATAACGTTGTAATACTGAAAGTTAGCATATGTGACATTGGACATAACATTTTTGCCTAGTGTTAACCCTTGTCCAAGAGTCACACAGGGTGCTAGGCTGTGGCCTGAAGCCATCTCAACAGGTATAAATTCAAAAATCCATGTATATGTGGCTCAACATAAAGGAAACTCACAAAATGAAACCTGTGTGGTTTATGTGCAGTTCTGATAGGCATACAGAAGTAATTTATTATGAAAGCTGTTCCTTTATTCAAGGATTTGTGAGCACATATTTTTTTTTTTTTGGTAATTTTTCCATTGATTGCTTATAATAGCAACTGGTAGCATTCTGTGTTGTGTTGTTTTATTGCTTATATCCAACAAGAGAATAGGCATATTACAAATTGTTATGCATTATCCGAGACTTCCATTTGCAATAAGGAGCACAGACAATGCCATACTAAAGTGAGTTTATTGACATTCCTTGAAGGTGGTATAAGGGAAGAGAAAGCTTGGCCTGAGTATCATACATTTCTCTTGTCAATGTAAGCAAAATCAGCCCAATAATGTGGACTTCTCTGGCTATTGACTAGGACAAAGACTTAACAAAATTGTAGGTATTTCCTTAGATAATTTGGAAGCTACAGGAAGTAGGCTAATGGACTGACATTTGCTCTCTATATTACCTGTTAGTATCTATATTTTTCTACTGGAACAAAGGGACTAATATGTCACTAATAGGAAAATAACACTTTCTTTTTTTATCTTATCTGGGCTGGAATATATATCCTAGATTTTTATGTTACAGAATTGAAGCCGTTTTAGTGAACACTAAAGTAAATAATAATAATAATAATAATGATAATAATAATAAAACAATAACAATAATAAAGCACCACATTTGTTATGTGAAAGTCTGACTAGTTTCATTTGAAAGTATTTAATTTTGACTTGAGAAACATTTGTGGCAATTTAGAAATTTTCTGAACCCAAAATTTGGACACATGGTTAGACACATGTACTGACAATGTCATAAATGTAACATTTAACTGTCTTGGAAAGCCCAGTTCATTGACTTGCACAAAAATACACTTATTTTTAAAGGACATATAGTTATATATTAAAAGAGAAAACCTTTAGATATTTTTCATATTTAAAGCCTGCCAAAAATATATATTTTTCTTAATTTTTCATTGCCATCCAAGAAATTGTGCTACAATAGTGACAGTTAAATTTTTTTTGTCAACTTATATATACAGGAAGTTACAAAGAACTCAGTTATTTAGAACACTCTTTCTGATCCTACAGAGCCAATTTTTATTTTTAGGATTATTATCTTAATATGACAGAATAAAATGTGATATCCACAAAATTATTAATACTTTATAGCATTTCAAAAGCATTTTTCCAATTCTAACATGTTTTCTCACTTATTGTTCTTGTTTATCCTTCAGTTAAGGATAATACACTCTTACTAAAACTAGCTCTAAAAGATCTTGTTTTACAGAAATTGTTGCTTATAAGGGATTAATTTTATAATATGTCATGGAGAAAACCCGTACTTTAAATTAAAAACACACACAAGTGGTAACAGATCTGCATTGCCCATTGAATTATATAATTTGGATGGTTTACATCTCTACCTGGTAAAATTAATAGCATAATTTAGTCTTATAGCTGTTTTATTGTATATAATGATGAATTATATATAATTTAAAAGTCAGCTTCATATACAAGGGAATATTAACTAAGGAAATATCTTTCGGAACATAAAAAAATGAAAAGGATCTTTTTGTAACAACTGTCTATATTCCTTTGCTCTTTGCTTTCCTTCCTTAAGGAGTCTATCAAAGGCTTTAATGGAATCTGGGACGCTATTAAGCAGCTATACATTCTTTCAGCTTACTTTTACACCAGAGTTTCTTTTTGAAACTTTATACTTTCATGAAACACTGTTCCTAAAATGTTTTGTGGTATACGCCTAGAGTCATCCCATCAGGGGCAGAGGTAGGTAAGAAAAATTAGTTGAAAAATCATTTATGACCAAATTATCTATCTATATATAATTTCTAGAATATCTTGTTCCTTCTGCATATGGGTAAAATAGATATTAATTAATCTAGTTGATAGATTAATTATATATTTGCATAAATTACAAAGCAGTTTCCTTTTTTTAACAGCTTTCTTCCTTGTCAATGCCTAGCAAATAATATAAGTACTAAAAAAGAATCAATTGCTTGAATTAATGAGTATTTACATATATGTAACACCAAGTTCTAAAAATAATAGATGCCTCCTATACTAGAAGGTCCAGCTCATTGGTTTGCACAAAAATAATTAACTGTTAAAGGACATATGGTTATGTATTAAAAGAAAATTGCAGCAGTAATTTTATACTGTCACGTATTAAAGAGTTAGAATTGTGAAATGATCTATATAATCTTTATGTTCTGATTTTATCAATAAGTAATAATAGCTTAATCTGAATACACAATTTTTTCAGATATTGAAATGTATGCTGAATTTTACAGGTCCCCAAATTCCATATTATGTAACTTACACATTCAATTATATCTTGGTAAATATTCTTTTTAGATGACAACTGAAAGCTAAATTTCTATAACATATATATTCCCCGATTGACAAAATGTGCACTGCAGCAAGGAGTGCTGAGCATTGCAAATAATTCCTACTAAAAGAATGTTTCATATTGAAGTACAAGAAACACAATGCACTGTCCAGACACAGACTTCATATGAAATTAACTTTGTCTTATGTTTCTCACCATTTCTTCTTTGTTTACTATATTAAAAACAAAAATGTGACATTTCAATATTGGGGCCCTTTTATTTCTTCTTTTTTCAGTGAAGAAAAACACTTTTATTTATGACATATTTCAGACAACATGGATAACATTAGAAAAATAGCAAAGGACCAAAACTTGGGTTTATTCCAAATGTATTTGAGACACTAGAATGTATTTGGAGCTTACAATTGTTTTTCTGAAAACACTAAGTTTTCTGGGAAAGCTCTTTACTGAATGCTAACAAAAGCTAGATTTCTATTTTGACACAAATCAATGTACATTGGAGGTGTTAGGGCTCTGCTCTTGGAGGATTGCTATGAATGAAAAAGTACTATACTGCCCTTGATCCCTAACAAGCACCATCCCTATCTGCAGCTTCTTATTTAGTGTGGTCCCTTTGGACCATCAGATATGAAGGGATTTGAACACCATAATGAAGAAAACAGCATGAAAAATAAATATTCAAGTTAAAATAAAAATTTGTTTGCCATGCAAGTAATTACCTAGCTTTAACAGAAGTCATGAGATTAAACACAATGGGGACAGAAGCCTTGTCATTTATATAAACTACATAACGAGATGTTCTTCTTGGACATGTGCACGAGTTTGTGCTTCTTTTGTGGTGAATGTTCATGAAGGGTGCGTCCCTCTTAGATTTTTCTAAGCTGAAGTTGAGCCACAATCCCCATAACCATTAGGATGTACAACATTGCATCAGCAGAAGGTGTTCATCTTGCTGTTATTATTTGTTGGAAAGTGTAATATTTGCACCATATATTTGGCCTAGTTCCAGCTGATGGGACTGTTGCCCATATAAATTATGAGTTGAATGTATAAAAATTTTGGGTTTTCTACTGCTGTTTTTGTATGGATAATATGCACAGGGAAAAGTAGAGTGGGAGGGAAAGAGGTGGTCATCTAGTTCTAGAGTTGGTTGTTAGAAATTATAAAAAAATGGTGGCTCTGCTCAGAAAACATAGGCATATAAAAGCTTGGAATGATTAATACTTATAACTTTTCCTTAAATTATATAAATGGAAGTAAACATTTATTACTTTTTGGTCAAGTGTAGCATAACTAGCATTCATATTTCACTGTTAGTAATGGAGGTATGTGGAGATATAAACAGATCTTGAGACAGCTCTTTTGTTTTGTTTTTTTAATATTGCATACAGGCTAGCAGTTAGTTGAAATAGAGGAGATAGGCCTGAAGGTTATATCTTAGTAGAAGGTGGTTCTTCATGCACAGTTTTTATCAATTCTGATTTGGTTTGAAAATAAAAATAATGAAATAACGAAATGAAAGGAGAGCTGATTCAGGGAAAGAGAAAGGGGGATTTTTTCCAGAAAGGGTGGTATCACTGTCCAGGAAAATGTAAGACGAGTTTCCATTTCTTTATTCAAGTCCAAAGGTGCTAGTTTCTTCTACTGCTGTTAACAGCTTTTCATACAACATGGAGTACGAGGGATAAGGTGGAAGATCCAATCGATTGAAGCACGTGTGCGCCCTGAATGGGGGAGAAAATATCAGTGACGGTGTTTGCTTCAATGATACAACTGGTTTGGATATATCTATGGTTAGTCTGAAGCTGTGAAAAGTGAATTAAAAGTTAGCAGAATGACGATTTAAGACCACCATAAAACACTGCAAACTAAGAACCATAGCCTTCTAGACTTGAATAGACCAGTTGAAGTAGTGGAATAGCTAGAAATGGGTGGTTTGCATTTGTAAGCAAATCACATCGAACTAGAACTACACGAGCAAACCAATGATAAACTCTACGGCATCAGCTTTATTTTGCAATTAAGGTGTGAAAATGGAAGTGGTTAGTGAAGGAAGCAGAAATATAATTAGTATTAGAGGGTCATATTCCCAAGCCTCCTTGCCCAGCTCTGACTTCTGAGTCTTAGTAAACCATGTACATAGACTTAGAGATGCCAACAGATGCCTTGAAATTCTGAGATACAATGCTCTGTCAGGGCAGGTGTGCCCTGGAGACAGTCTGGCTCCTCTACAGTTCCCAGTGGTACAGGTTTAACCTGAAGCAGATATTCTGCATTTCTAAGAACAGCTGAGCTTGTGATATAGTCCTCCCTGGTTGCCTAGAGCATCCCTGTGCCACCTTTCCTGGTTTCTGCTTTTCTTGTCATGTGCTTTATCTTGCAGCACATGCGGGTCTAGGCAAGAAATGGTTTCCTATGCTATGTGCTGACCCATGAACCAGGACCAGACCCCATGTCACCTGTGCAGGGCTTAGAAGCCCTGAATCCTCCTATGGAACTTCAAATGGGCCTGACTAGCTGTGCCCTGTTAGAGGTTCTTTGTTGATGCCACATCCTGTGCCAAAGTAGAGAGAAAGGTAGATGGGTGGAGCTGAAGGTTAATTTAATGTCTTTTCCTCCCTAGAAGGAGTGGTGGTTTGAAATGGTGTTTTGAGAAGCCAACCAGCACAGAAAAGGACACTATAAAATAAAATAATAACATAAAATAACAATAAAATAAAATAATTTTAAATAATACAAAACAAACATACATATAAATAAAACTAAACAAAATCCTAACTAAAAAATAACATTTTTTTCTTCATTAGAATTTTATTTGGTATATTAAACTCTTCTTTTAAATGACAAACTCCCCAGGGAAGTTGTGTATTATTTATAAGTTTGTTTTCAGAGTCCCAGAGATCAGGTTGATGCAGTGCTCAGGGAATGGGGAAGATTGTTTGGAGGATAGGGAAAATGGGAAGAGGGGAGAGGGAAGGTGGTTTTCCTGAACAAGGAGAATTCAGGGAGAATGCTGTTGTTTTTGCCTCCCAGCATTCATTTTTTCTTTTCTTGATAACAGCTCCTTCATTGTCCTTGAGAAACTCCCCCACCAAGGGTGGGCACCGGATAATAGAGTATATGACCTTAGGACTTAAGGATTTAACTGGGAAGAAACATAAAAATAAGCCAAGATTAGCAGAAGTCTCATATTATTAACTAAGATTCAAATAGGCTTAAATTGACTTCAAAAGAAAATAAAATAATTGAAATATTTTACCTAAGCTTATGTGTCTGAGTAGAAGTGGAAGAGTACTCAGTAAATTGAGTAGGATGACACTTACAGTGGTTCTTCTCTATGTTTACAAAGATTGAAACTAAGACATACTCTGGGCTATGGCTAACTAAATTAAGTGGGGCAGAAACATCCCAAGTGTGCCTTTGGAACTGGCTGAATTAGCCAGGAGCAAGATATGAGCAGACATTATCTTCTTGATTTTCTTTCTCTGATTATTTTAGCTATCACTCATGAGTGAAAATATTACAGACAAAATAAAAAATCTCATATTTACAAAATACATTAATTCTGAAAAACATAATTTCTGGGAGTAAACTGAAAGTAGTAGCCAATGGCATCTCTTCAAGACCTGGTCCGAACACCCAGAATTTCTTCAAGAGTTACTTTTATTGCATTTATCTACAGTCTTGGTTAATTCTCTTAAATAAATTTCAGTTTGTAACCTAAATACCTATGAACAAAATCTGGCCATTTCCTACCTTCAGGTGTTGCTCATGCTGCTGTTTCAGCCTGGAATCCCCTCCACCCATTCATTGCCCCTCAATGCTCACCTAAATGCCAGATTTTTGTGTAGCATTTTCTCCTGTAGACTCAATCAGGGTTAGGTCTTTGTTTTACTTGCTTTTACTTTTCTTTCTTAGTGTTCCTCTAATTCTACCTTGTGTTATAATGTATTACTCTCAGGCTGTTTTCCTCCTTAGACTGTAAGCCCCTCTGGGCAGGTACCTTGTTGTATCTCAGCCCTCCTAAAGGTGCATTATGGGGGTAAGCTATCTACAAATGGTGACTCAATCTCATTTCTCTAAAATCATAGCAGAATGTTTCCAAATTAGTGGATCCTCCAAATCTAATTCTAAAATAGACAAATGAAAATCTTGCCTTTTTAAGCTTATTTTCTTGCCAGACTTAGTTCAGTAGGTTCCGCTGTCAGCAGAATCACACAAATGAACAGTGAAGGTCTGCTGAACTATGTGGGTAAAGCCAGGGCTGGAAACTGCATCAAAGCTTTAAGCTGTTATTAATCAGCTAAGCAAAAACTCTGTTTCCTGTACCTCCTAATACCACAGACATCGTGGAACTGTCTTCAGGACATTCTGGGAATGTCAAGTCTAAGAAAGCTATGAAAATTATAGTTTAGTAAATCCTTCCATAAAAGAAACTCAGCAAAGGTACCTGAGAGGCCATGTAGAAATAAAGCTGAATTTAATGTGAATCTTCTTTTATGATTAGAAAATATCAAAGTACAAGAAAATAATATGAATCAATCCTCTCTTCTGTTTGTTTAGCAGTATTTATTACAATGGTACCTATGCAGAAGTATCTTCTGCTTCTTATTTCACTGATCAGGAATATGCTACCTAATGTGGCATAGAAAGGACCCAGGAAGTGTTGGGATTAAAGCTCATGTTAAAATAAATTTGTTCTGTTAAATTACCTGGATCCCTAGAGCTTCCGTTTTTGCATTTATCTCACAATAAGTTCCTTAATATCTTTTTAAAATTCTCACCTGAAGATATGTTTTTATTTATTTTAGAGAGAAAGGGAGAGAGAGAAAGAGTTGCCTCCCATAAAAGCCCCTCCTAGGGGTCAAACTTGCAACTTAGGTATATGCCCTGACTGAGAATCAAACCGGCAACCTTTTGGTATACAGTAAAGTGCTCCAATCATCTTTGAGCTACCTGGCCAGGGCCCTCAATATCTTACTATATAGAAGTCACTGTAGAGACCTGAGACATATGTGGTCTTATCCTCACATGTTTTAAAGCATAATAAAAAAATGCAGCATGTACACATGAATAACTGTCTTACAGAGTATCAAGTAATATGTTGTAGAAGTACAGATACAGAAGTGGGAAGAGTTATTTTGGGCTTCCAACCTCTTCTTCCCTACCCCCCTTGCCAACCAGGTGAAACATTCCTCTCTCTCTCTTTTTTTTTTTAAAAATGTTTTTATTGATTTTAGAGAGGAAGGGAGAGGGTGAGAGACAGAAACATCAATGGATTGCCTTCTGCACACCTCCTACTGGGGATCTAGCCTGCCAGGGTGAGACATTCCTCTTTAGATTAGATTGGGCTACACACAGATTGAAAAGCTTCCCATGACTGACACATGGACCATCATACTATATAGCCCAAATACCATCAATCATAAAAAAATCACTAAAAATATGGTCTAAATTCACCTTCCAGAGACTTCTTTCCTGCACCTTTCACTAATAATTCATATAACAATACTTAAGTACCAGAAAAAAATTCTATGTCAAAGGATGGTCACCCAAGCTCAAGTAACAAAGTATACTTTGCTCTCTTCAGGGGGTTTCCTGAGGTTGGCAAAAGCTTCATACCTGGGTAGAGACGTAATTTTCCCCCATTTCTCTATGCAGAAACGCCTAAGCCCGTTGCTTCCTCGAAGGGCAGCAAAGCCTTCATAGGGCACACTTGATGTTCCTGTGACAAACTGAAGCAATCTTAATCTCTGCTCATTGTTGAAATGCTCCACTGCAGCCCAGAACCAACGGATCACAAGATGCCCATCATGGTAACCTGAATGGAGCAAGAAGAGAATGAAAGGAAGTAGATAAAAGAGGAAGGAAGGGAGGAAATAGAGAGATGAAATACACATCAGGTGTGATAGGAACTGAACAGCTGCTTTTGATCTGCTAATTTCTCTAATGATGGCCTATAGGTAAGTCTAAACCAATTTGTGTAACTAGGTCAATTTTAAAAACAAAAGCAGATTTAGAAACTACCTATTTTATAAAAAAGGTGATATGTTCTGAGGGATGTTATTAGAGATGTTTGCTCTCTATTTAAATAATTGGGACTCCAGTAGTCATTTCCTGGCTCATATAAATGTAGACAAGGGATGACTAGGTTTAGTAGAGATCATTTGGATCCTTAAGAGACAAAACCTTCTATGAATACAATATTTTATTTTACTCCCTTTTTTCCTGATGTCATATCTTGGTAACTACATACTGTGGAAGAGTATAGGACTTAAGAAAGGCTGGAGATAAAGGGTGAGCTTGGTGAATGGGAGATGCTGGGCTCTCCAGCAGCCATTGATAGCCCTGGAGTAGCTGTGCTCATGTTAACCTTTGCCTGAGATAAATTGGGCACATGGAAGAAGTATTGGACCCCTCTCACAGTACAGTTGAGAGACCAAGCTTGAATCAGTTACTTAATGTAAATAATTTGCTTCTGACTTCAAATGCGAGAGACATTCAAAGATGGGAGAAATCAATGTGGGATGGGGTAGAAGCAGAAAAAGCTTCATTAAAAAAGTAAGGTGTGAGTTAAACTTAGGAACAGTTTGTATGAATGGAAGGAAAGAAGAGGACATTTCTGTCAGGGGAAATAAAGAAAAAAACAAGAATGAGGAAGAAATACAGAGGAAATAGCAAGCTGGTTAGCATATAGAGGAATCTGATGAGGACCCAAAGGAAACTAGCTGGGGTCCTTAGAGGCCTTTAACAGCCAGACAGAGACATTTTGACTTTATACCTTCGGTCAGTGGTTTCCCTACCAGACTAAGAAGGGCCTAGAGGCCCCACAAAGGCTTCTCATGGCTGAGCGTATTGGGGAGATGAGGTAGCCTGGGATAGCAGTCCCCTTGCTCTCTCTCTCTCTATTGTATTGATTGGGGTTTCTCTGTAATATGTTACATGAAGAAAGGGTTTTCAGAGTAAAGCTGTCAAAAACCTCTTCTATAAATAATAAGGAGCTTGTTTTGTGGGTAGGGAAGTGGCAGGATGAAAATAATGTTTCAGGAAGACTAGTTTGGCAGTGTGAAAATGAATAGGAGGGATTAGAAATTGTTTTTGGAGAGATGACAGAACTGTGTTGCAGTAAACAAAGACTGAGGTGAAGAGGGTGCCAATTCTTTTTATTTTTAAATACATCTTTATTGATTTCAGAGAGAGGAAAGGAGAGGGAGAGAGAGATAGAAACATCAATGATGAGAGAGTAATTGATTGAGCCCGCAACCCGGGCGTGTGCCCTGACCGGGAATTGAACCCTGATCGCCTGGATCCCAGGTCCACCCTCAACCGCTGAGCCACGCCCGGCTGGGCGAGGGTGCCAATTCTATAGGAAGTAGGACACATTCCCTGCAAGCAAGAAACCCAGCTCAGGAGCTGGCTCATGGATGATGGTGTTCTCTGATGAATCTGCATTTTTAGGCCAGAGACTACCACCAGGAATTACTATCTGCTGAAGCAAAGTTCAGGGTGGAAGTTGGAGGAAGGCATATAGAAGAACTTACTTTACACATGTATTAAAGTAAGAGAAAGTTTTTGTAGTCATCAAAAAGTGATTATATATATATTACTTTTATTTATATTATAAATATATATGGGATATATATAAATGGATTATTATTCAACCATAAAAAGAAATGAGGTACTGAAATGTATTACAACATGGAAAAACCTTGAAACAGTATGCTAAGTGAAGGGAGCCAGAAAAAAAGACCTATTTACCAAAATGACTATTTATGTGAAATATTCAGAATAGGTAAATCCATAGATATAGACTGCATATTGATGGTCACCAGGGTCAGTGAAGAATGAGGAACAACTGCTTAATGACTAAAGTTTTCTTTTTGGGATAGTGAAAATGTTTTGGAACTAGCTAAAGGTGATGGTTGCACAACATTGTGAACATACAAAATGACATTGCATTGCTTACTTTAAAATGGTGAATTTATCATGTCATTTTCACCTCAAAAATTTTTTAAAGCGATGACTTGTGTCTGTGATAGCTATATTATCACAGGCCCTGCCAGCTCACCTCCCCGGTACTCAGTGTTATTCCGCCAGTCGTTGAGGTCAATTTCTGCTGTTCCAGCTATCACCAGCTCCAGTTCTCTGGCATCGAACACAGAGACAAACCTAGAGTCTATGACCTGAAATACAGATTAGTCTTCATCATACAGATCCATCCACACTGAAAGTTCTATTCATTATTATTATTTCTGTGGCTTAAGCTGGGAAACTGACCATCATTTATAACTTTTTTTTTCTTCAATGTGGTATTATTGTGACTTAAACATTTGGAAACACAAAACATTCATGAGTTGGGAATCAAAAATGGTCCCATGCTTTTCACTACCTCTGATAATGCCCCATCCCAATGATGTTATGAATAAACCTGATTTGACTTTCCTAGTCACATTTAAATTTTTTTATTACTATTTTTGTTTGTTTGTTTAAAATATTACAGATGTCCCTTTTTCTCTCCAATGACCCATTCTACCGCATCATACCCCCCTCCCCAGTCCCTCTCCACACCATTGTTCCTGTCCTTGGGTTGTGCATATGCATATAAATTCTTTGGTTAATCTCTCCCCCTCCACCCATTCACCCTCCTCTGACCTTCTGAGATTCTGCAGTCTGATCCATGCTTCCATGTCATCGAATCTATTCTGTTCATCATTTTATTAAGTTCTTTAGATTCTATGTATAAGTGAGATGATGTGATGTTTGTCTTTCTCTGCCTGGTTTATTCTGCTTAGCATAATATTCTGTAGGTCCTTCCATGCTGTCCCAAATGGTAAGATATCCTTCTTCTTTACAGCTGTGTAGTATTCCATGGTGTATATGTCCCACAGCTTTTTTATCCACTCATCTACTGATGGACACTTGGGCTGTTTCCAGATCTTAACTATTGTAAAATGTGCTGCTATGAACATAGGGGTGCATATATTCCTTCGGATTAATGTTTCAGGATTTTTAGGATATATTCCTAGAAGTGGGATCACTGAGTCAAAAGGCAGCTCCATTTCTAATTTTTTGAGGAACCTCCATACTGTTTTCCATAGCGGTTGCACCAGTCTGCATTCCCACCAGCAGTGTACTAGGGTGCCCCTTTCTCCACATCCTCACCAGCACATGTCCTTTGTTGATGGTAGCCATTCTGACAGGTGTGAAGTGATACCTCATTGTGGTTTTAATTTGCATCTCTCTGATGATTATCTACTTTGAGCATTTTCTCATGTGTCTCTTGGCCATGTGTATGCTCTCTTTGGAGAAGTGTCTATTCAGGTCCTTTGCCCATTTTTTAATTGAGTAGTTTGTCTTCCTCTTGCTGAGTAGTAAGAGTTCTTTGTACACTTTGGAAATTAACCCCTTATCAGATACATCCTTGGCAAATATGTTTTCCCAGACTGTGGGGTTCCTTTGTATTTTGAGGCTGTTTTCTTTTGCTGTGCAGAAGCTTTTTAGTTTGATGTAGTCCCATACGTTTATTTTTTCTTTTGTTTCTCTTGCCCTAGGAGATGTATCAGTGAAAATTCCACTACACGAGATGTCTGTGATTTACTGCCTATGCTTTCTTCAAGGATTTTTATGGTTTCGCAACTTACATTAAAGTCTTTCATCCATTTTGAGTTTATTTTTGTGTATGGTGAAAGTTGGTGGTCTAGTTTCATTTTTTTGAATGTACCTATCCAATTTTCCCAGCACCACTTATTGAAGAGACTGTCTTTACTCCATTGTATGCTCTTGTCTTCTTTGTCAAATATTAATTGACCATAATGGCATGGGACTATTTCTGTGATCTTGGTTCAGTTCCATTGATGGATATGTCTATTGTACCAATACCAAGCCATTTTGATTACAATAACCTTGTAGTACAGTTTGATGTCAGGTAAAGTGATCGCTCCCACTCTGTTCCTTTTTCTCAAGATGACTGGAGCTATTTAGGGGTTTTTTTTGGTTCCATATAAATTTTTGAAATGTTTGTTCTAGATTTGTGAAATATGCTGTTGGTATTTTAATAGGAATTGCATTGAATTTATAAATTGCTTTGTGTAGTATGAGCATTTTAATGATATTAATTTTTCCATTCCATGAGCATGGTATATTCTTCCACTTGTTTATATCTTCCTCTATTCCTTCTTTCAGTATCCTGTAGTTTTCTGAGTAAAGGTCTTTTACATCCTTGGTTAAGTTTATTCTTAGGTACCTTATTTTTTTAGTTGCAATGGTAAATGGTATTGTTTTTTAGTTTCTCTCTCTGAAAGTTCATTGTTGGTGTATAGGAATGGCACTGATTTCTGGATGTTGCTTTTGTATTCAGCTATCTTGCCAAATTCATTTATCAAATCTAGCAGTACTTTGATGGAGTCTTTAGGGTTTTCTGTGTAGAATATCATGTAAATAATGACAGTTTTACTTCCTCCTTTCCAATTTGGATACCTTTTATGTTTTCTTCCTGTCTGATGGCTGTGGCAAGGGCTTCCAGAACTATGTTGAATAAGAGTGGCGAAAGTAGACATCCCTGTCTGGTTTCTGTTTTTAAGGGAAATAGTTTTAGTTTTTGCCCATTGAGTATGATGTTGGCTGTATGTTTGTCATATATGGCCTTTATTATGTTGAGGTATGATCCCTCTATTCCCACTTTGCTGAGAGTTTTTATCAGAAATGGGTGCTGGATTTTGTCAAATGCTTTTGATATTTCAATATATGATCATATGATTTTTGTCCTTCATTTTGTTTATGTGATATATCACATTTATTGATTTGGGTATGTTATACCAGCCTTGCATCCCTGGAATAAATCCCACTTGGTCATGGTGTATGATCTTTTTAATATATTGTTGGATCCAGTTTGCTAGTATTTTAGTGAAGATTTTAGCATCTATGTTCATCAGGGATATTGGCCTGTAATTTTCTTTCTTTGTAGTGTCTTTATCTGTTTTGGGGATTAGGATGATGCTGGCCTCACAAAAAGAGTTTGAGAATTTTCCATCCTCTTGAATTTTCTGGAATAGTTTGGATAGAATAGGTGTTAATTTTTCTTTGAATGTTTGGTTAAACTGACCTGTAAATCCATCAGGTCCAGGACTTTTGTTTGCTGGGAATTTTTTGATTACTGCTTCAATTTCATTAGTTGTTATCAGCCTATTCAAATTTTCTGCCTCTTCTTAATTCAGCTTTGGAAAATTGTTTCTTTCTAGGAATTTGTCCATTTCCCCTATGTTGTCCAATTTGTTGGCATACAGTTGCTCATAATATTTTCTTGCAATGCTTTGTATTTCTGTTGGGTCAGTTGTTATATCGCCTCTTTCATTTCTGATTTTATTTATTTGGGTCCTCTCTCTTTGTTTCTTAGTGAGTCTGGCTAAAGGTGCATCAATCTTATGTATCTTTTAAAAGAACCACCTCTTGGTTTCATTGATTTTTTTGAATTATTTTTTTAGTCTCTATGTCACTAATTTCTGCTCTGATCTTTATTATTTCCTTCCTTCTACTTTCTGGGGGCTTCTCTTGCTGTTCTCGTTCTAGTTCTTTTAGTTGTTATGTTAGATGGTTCATTAGATCTTTTTCTTGTTTCTTGAGATAGGCCTGTAATGCTGTGAATTTTCCTCTCCGGACTGCTTTTGCTGTGTCCCATGGATTCTGGGTTGTTGTCTGTTCATTTTTGTTTTTTCCACAAAGTGTTTGATTTCTTCCTTGATCACATTGGTAACCCATTCATTGTTTAATAACATGCTCTTTAGCTTCCATGTGTTTGAATATTTTTGAGTTTTTTTATAGTGGTTGATTTCTCGTTTCATGGCATTATGATCTAAGAAAATGCTTGATATGATTTCCATCTTCTTGAATTTGTAGAGGCTTGCCCTGTGCCCTAACATGTGATCTATTTTTGGGAATGTTCCATGTGCACTTGAGAAGAATGTGTATTCTGCTGCTTTGGAATGAAATGTTCTATAAATGTCAATTAAATCCATTAGGCCTAGTGAGTCATTTAAGGTCTGTGTTTCCCTGTTGATTTTTTGTCTTGAAGATCTATCCAGTGCTGACAGTGGAATAATTATTTGTTTAAAACTAAACAAAGCAAATAAACAAAACAAACTAAGCAAAACAAAATTCTTTAAAATAAAAATTAATTAAAAATTTTAAAAAATTATAAAATTTTAAAAGAAGAAAAAAAATTTTCCTCCTCTTTCTCTTCTTTCCAAGGGTAAAAGAGGGAAAACAACAACAACAACTGCAACAAAACAAAACAAAAGAAAAACAGGAGAAAAAAAAAGTCAATCAGCTAAATTTCTTCTGGGCAGCTTATGTGGCTCTCTGTTTTGTATGCTGTTTTCCGTTCTCCTTGCAGGTACTTGTGTATCAGCCAATGTGAGTTGCTGTCTAGATTTGGCTCTGGTGTCCTTAAGTAGTTGGTTATCTGAGGTTCTCTGTGGACCACCTCCTCTTGTCAGCTTGCAACCTTGCAACCTTGTAGTTGCCTGGTCTTACTCCAGAGTCTTCTGTAGAGTCTTTAGTGTGCAAGGTGGCTAGTGTAGCCCAGGGTATCACTCCTTTTACTTAAAAATTTTGCTCTCAGGCACTCACTGGGGGGAAGTTGGTCTTTGCTTCTCAACCAGTTTCTCTGTCTCTACCCTGTCCTCTGATTCTAGTTCCCCATGCACTGACCTGCTGCAGTTTCAGATTGATTTCAATCTGTTGCCTTTTCTTTATGGGCTGTTTCAGCAGCCTGTGCTCAGTGGGTTTGATTAAAAATCCTTCCAGTGAGCCCTTTGACCACCTAGCCCCAGCAGGGCTTTTTAGCTTTTCCTCTTGTTCCCATACAACAGTCCCTTAGTGTCTTATTCTTGTAATGTCCTCCTGTGAGCTTTTCTCCATTCCCCCTGAGGATTGTGCCCTGTAGGGGTTATCCTGGGTCTCAGTGAGCAGAACCGGTCCCTTTCCTGTTGGAGGTGGTGCTCATTGGCTGCAGGAAAGACAAGCATGCTCTGCCTTTCCCTTCCCAGATCTGGTTGGCTGGTAGCATCAGACGTGCCCTTCAAACAGTCTACTATGCAGACACCAACCCTAGCGTCTGCTGATCTGTCAGCCCAATGCAAGCCAGGAAGGTGGGAGCCAGTTCAGTGATTGAAAACTCAAAAATACAAAAGCAATACACAAGCACAGAGTCTGCCCTGCAAAGTCTGGCCACCCACCCACCAAGGCACTTGCAGGAGGGAACCCAAGGTCAGCTCCATGCAACTCCCTACACCGCTGATCTCGGTAAAGCTGGGAAGGCTCCATGCTCACCACCATGGCTTCCCTCAGGGCAAATCAAAAATCCCAGAGCCTCCCCACTGGGAGCTCAGGGCCAGAGGGCTTTCTTCCCTTTCCCCCACCACACAGATTAAATGCTTTCTCAGGCTCAATACAATGCTTTACAGGAAGGCAGAGGGTCCCTGTGTGTGGCTGCTCAGTGCAGACCTCTGGTCTCTTAGTTTTCAGGTGCCACACACTTTGGGACAGCCTTTCCTATGGTCAGCATCCTGAGTATTAGATGCAGGTTGAGGCTGCCATTAAAAGCTTTGTTTTGCTAGGAAGGTGCAGTCCCTTTCTGGTGGGCACACCACTCCCTTGAGTCCCTCTGCCCTCTGCACAGGGCAATCCTTCTCTTTTCCTCCACTCAGGGTTTGAGATCCCCGCTTTTGGATACCAGTCTGCACTCCTGAGGGGATTTAACTTTGCAGCCTCAGAGCCTTGGGCCTTGGAGCCCAGCACAAGGGCTTCCGTTTTAATTCCTCCCCCTCACCAGACTCTATGCTGTTTCTTCAGTGTTCCCTACTTGCAATATGTACACTCAGGTATGTTTCTCTGTTTTTTCGAAGCTGGTTACATAGTATTTTAGGAGTAAATTGAGTCCATGGCTGGGAGCAGGGGCTCTCTGCTTCTTCTCACAGTGCCGCCATCTTCCCTCCACCACTTAAATTTTTAAGTAAATTTGCATTTTAAAGACAAAAATGCCTAAATCACTTTGAAATGACTCAATAGTTATTAGTATTACCTTTTCACTTAAAAAGTAACCTCTCCTCCAAATCAAACTATGACTTATTTCCTAGGAATGAGCATTAAAAGCATTGTAGTTTTCTACCCTTTCCCCATCACTTCCTTTCTCCCTTATTTAAAAACCTGGGAGAAACCTGCTTTGTTAGGGTTCTGAGCTCTGGTATTCCATCTCCTTGTTAAATATATCAGGCACAATTGAACACCTGTAGTGGATACCCTTTTTATTTTTTATTTTTTGCTATGAGAAGGCTTTTTTTTTTTTTAATTTTATTATTTAAAATATTACAGATGTCCCTTTTTCTCCCCAATGACCCGTTCCACCCTGTTCCTTCCCCCTCCCCAGTCCCTCTCCCCACCATTGTCCACGTCCTTGGGTTGTGTATATATGCACATAAATTCTTTGGTTACTCTCTCACCCTCCACCCACACGCCCTCCTCCATCCTTCTGACATTCATCAGTCTCATCTATGCTTCCATGTCATTGAATCTATTCTGTTCATCAGTTTATTAAGTTCTTTAGATTCCACCTATAAGTGAGATCATGTGATATTTGTCTTTCCCTGCCTGGCTTATTTCACTTAGCATAATATTCTCCAGGACCATCCATACTGTCCCAAAGGGCATGAGATTCTTCTTCTTTACAGGTGCGTAGTATTCCATGGTGTAAATGTCCCACAGCTTTTTTATCCACTCATCTACTGATGGACACTTGGGCTGTTTCCAGATCTTAACTATTGTAAAATGTGCTGCTATGAACATAGGGGTGCATATATTCCTTCGGATTAATGTTTCAGGATTTTTAGGATACATTCCTAGGAGTGGAATCACTGGGTCAAACAGCAGCTCCATTTTTAATTTTTTGAGGAACCTCCATACCGTTTTCCGTAGTGGTTGCACCAGTCTGCATTCCCACCAGCAGTGTACTAGGGTGCCCCTTTCTCCACACCCTGGCCAGCACATGTTGTTTGTTGGTTTGTTGGTGGCAGCCATTCTGGCAGGTGTGAAGTGATACTTCATTGTAGTTTTAATTTGCATCTCTCTGATGATTAGCGACGTCTAACATTTTCTCATGTGTCCCTTGGCCATCCCTATGTCTTCTTTGGAGAAGTGTCTATTTAAGTCCTTTGCCCACTTCTTAATTGGGTTGTTTGTATTCCTCTTGCTGAGTGCTATGAGTTCTTTGTACACTTTGGAAATTAGCCCCTTATCAGATTCATCCCTGGCAAATATGTTTTCCCAGACCGTGGGGTTCTTTTGTATTTTGAGGCTGTTTTCTTTGCTGTGCAGAAGCTTTTTAGTTTGATGTAGTCCCACATGTTTATTTTTTCCTTTGTTTCTCTTGCCCTAGGAGGTGTATCAGTGAAAAGTCCACTACATGGGATGTCTGTGACTTTACTGCCTATGTTTTCTTCCAGGATTTTTATGGTTTTGTGACTTACATTTAAGTCTTTTATCCATTTTGAGTTTATTTTTTGTGTATGGTGAAAGTTGGTGGTCTAGTTTCATTCTTTTGCATGTATCTGTCCAATTTTCCCAGCACCACTTATTGAAGAGATTGTCCTTACTCCATTGGATACTCTTGCCTCCTTTGTCAAATATTAACTGACCATAATGGCGTGGGTCTATTTCTGAGGTATCTCTTCTGTTCCATTGATCTATAAGCCTGTTGTTGTACCAATACCAGGCAGTTTTGATTACAGTGGCTTTGTAATATAGTTTGAAGTCTGGTAATGTGATCCCTCCCACTCTGTTCTTTTTTCTCAAGATGGCTGCAGCTATTCGGGGTCTTTTTTGGTTCCATATGAATTTTCGAAATGTTTGTTCTAGGTCTGTGAAATATGCTGTTGGTATTTTAATAGGAATTGCATTAAATTTATAAATTGCTTTGGGTAGTATAGACATTTTAATGATATTAATTCTCCCAATCCATGAACATGGTATCTTCTTCCACCTGTTTAAATCTTCCTCTATTTCTTTTTTCAGTGTCACATAGTTTTCTGAGTACAGGTCTTTTACATCCTTGGTTAAGCTTATTCCTATGTATCTTATTTTTTTAGTTGCAATGGTAAATGGTATTGCTTTTTTAGTTTCTCTCTCTGAAAGTTCATTGTTGGTGTATAAGAATGCCATTGATTTCCAGATGTTGATTTTGTATCCAGCTACCTTGCCAAATTCGTTTATCAAATCTAGTAGTACTGTGATGGAGTCTTTAGGGTTTTCTATGTACAGTATCATGTCATTTGCAAATAATGACAGTTTTACTTCCTCCTTTCCAATTTGGATACCTTTTATGTTTTCCTCCTGTCTGATGGCTATGGCGAGGACTTCCAGTACTATGTTGAATAAGAGTGGTGAAAGTGGACATCCCTGTCTTGTTCCGGTTTTTAATGGAAATGGTTTTAGTTTTTGCCCATTGAATATGATGTTGGCTGTAGGTCTGTCGTATATGGCCTTTATTATGTTGAGGTATGATCCCTCTATTCCCACTTTGCTGAGAGTTTTGATCAGAAATCGGTGCTGGATTTTGTCGAATGTTTTTTCTGTGTCTGTTGATATGATCATATGATTTTTGTCCTTCATTTTGTTTATGTGATATATCACATTTATTGATTTGTGGATGTTGTACCAGCCTTGCATCCCCAGAATAAATCCCACTTGGTCATGATGTATGATCTTTTTAATGTATTGCTGGCTCTGGTTTGCTAGTATTTTAGTGAGGATTTTAGCATCTATGTTCATCAGGGATATTGGCCTGTAATTTTCTTTCTTTGTAGTATCTTTATCTGGTTTGGGATTAGGGTGATGCTTGCCTCATAAAAAGAGTTTGGGAGTTTTTCCTTCTCTTGAATTTTCTGTAATAGTTTGAATAGGTGTTAATTCTACTTTGAATGTTTGGTAAAACTTGCCTGTTAATCCATCAGGTCCAGGACTTTTGTTTGCTGGGAATTTTTTGATTACTGCTTCAATTTCATTAGTTGTTATCGGCCTATTCAGGTTTTCTGCCTCTTCTTGATTCAGCTTTGGAAGGTTGTATGCTTCTAGGAATTTGTCCATTTCCCCTATGTTGTCCAATTTGTTGGCATACAGTTGCTCATAATATTTTCTTACAATCCTTTGTATTTTTGTTGGATCAGTTGTTATATCACCTCTTTCATTTCTGATTTTATTTATTTGGGTCCTCTCTCTTTGTTTCTTAGTGAGTCTGGCTAAAGGTGCATCAATCTTATTTACCTTTTCAAAGAACCAGCTCTTGGTTTCATTGATTTTTTTGTATTGTTTCTTTAGTCTCTATGTCATTAATCTCTGCTCTGATTTTTATTATTTCCTTCCTTCTACTTCTTCAGGGCTTTTCTTGTTGTTCTCGTTCTAGTTCTTTTAGTTGTTGTGTTAGATGGTTCATTAGATCTTTTTCTTGTTTCTTGAGATAGGCCTGTAATGCTGTGAATTTTCCTCTCAGGACTGCTTTCGCCGTGTCCCATAGGTTTTTGGTTGTTGTCTGTTCATTTTTGTTACTTTCCATGAAGTGTTTGATTTCTTCCTTGATCTCCTTGGTAACCCATTCATTGTTTAATAGCATGCTATTTAGCCTCCATGTGTTTGAATATTTTTGAGTTTTTTTATAGTGGTTTATTTCTAGTTTCATAGCATTGTGATCCGAGAAAATGCCTGATATGATTTCAATCTTCTTATATTTGTAGACACTTGCCTTGTGCCCTAACCTGTGGTTTATTTTTGAGAATGTTCCATGTGCACTTGAGAAGAATGTGTATTCTACTGCTTTGGGGTGAAATGTTCTATAAATGTCAATTAAATCCATTCAGTCTAGTGATTCATTTAAGGTCTGTGTTTCCCTGTTGATTTTTTGTCTTGATGATGTGTTCAATGCTGACAGTGGGGTGTTAAAGTCCCCCACTATGATTGTGTTGCTGTCAATCTCCCCTTTGAAGTCCCACAAGAGATTTTTTATATATTTGGGTGCTCCTGTATTGGGTGCATAAATGTTCATAAGGGTTATTTCCTCCTGTTGGATTGATCCTTTTAGTAATATGTAGTGACCATCTTTGTCTCTCATTATGGTCTTTATTTTGAAGTCTGTTTTGTCAGAAATAAGAATTGCTACTCCAGCTTTCTTTTCCTTTCCATTTGCATGGAATATTTTACTCCATCCCTTCACTTTTAGCCTGTGTGAGTCTTTTGCTCTCAGGTGGGGGATACCCTCTTTAATCAAACCAGTGGTGGATGAGCTAGTGACTCATATTATTCTCCACTATGGCAGGGAAAGAAGATCCAAGCCCTGAAAAAACATTTACAGCCTCTTGTTTATGAACTGGAAAAGTTGAATGATGGCAATTTTTGGTGCACAGGAAGGCTAGCAGCTGTCATTGTCCCCTTGATTTACACCCTTGGCATTAATTATGTGGCACAAAGTGACACTGTAACAAAATAAAAATTTAGTAAGAGTGGACAATGCTTTCCAATGACTTTACTTCCTTGAATGAAAAGAAAGGGCAACATGCACATATCTTGACAGGAAATGTTGTATATTTTCATATCTGGCACACCACCAGCACACAATTTTGTGAGAACATTTTTACTCCTGTGGTAACAAGAGATGAGTTTCCCAGAGAACTCTGACCTCTCATTTATCCACCTCAAGTAGGTACTCTGCATTCTGGTGAGTAGAGCTGAGCCCTTTGCCTGCCTTGGTTCTTTGTCTCCCTTTTCCTCCCTCAAAAGATATGTCTGGTGATAAAGGCCTTGGCCAGAAGCATGCTTTCTCCCATCAAGGCTGGGACTTACCTCATAAAAGCCCCGCACCAGGGCATCTGTCTGCTGCACCACACCACGCTCTACTCTCCACTTCACCATCCTCTCAATGTACTCCTTCTTGTTCTTTTCTGTCACCTGGATGTTGGCTCCTCCAGATTTTAACTCCCTTTCTGTTACCTTGTAGGAAAACAGAAAGATTATGATGCTTGTTAACTAACTTATCAGTAAGACATATCAATTTTAGGTACATGACCTATATGCAAAAAGTCCTCTTCACATGAGTTCAGCGTTAATACCTCATGACTTCTTTTCTTTTCCTGGAAGTTACTAAAAAGATTCTGGTTGTTCTAAGCAGATATTAAGTACCTGGAAAGAGCTGCCTTTTTTTTTTTTTTTTTAATTTTGTATTTTTTTTATAATGAGGAAATATTTCCTTAACTCAAGAGGCATAATAGAAAAACAAAATGTCTCTAGTGGTCCTTAAATGGAGCTGAATGTTCCTATACTACTGTCAGATACTTGATTTTCCAAGTTTTAAAGGAAATTCTTAACAGTCACCAGTTTCCCCACCCACAGCAAATCATTGGAAGCAGAACAGCATAGGGTGAGAAGATGGTTTTTAGAGTTGGGTAAAATAGTGATTGAAGAATGACAGCTGGACTTTAAGAAAAGAAACAGAGAATGACATTGACTTAGTATGATGATGCATGTTTGTTAGGACAAGTTTGAGTCATCAAGAAAAGTTATGGGCAGGAGATCCAAGATGGCAGCAGATTAGGTGAATATTACACTCAACTCCTCCCAGGACAAAAATGGAATTACAGCTAAAATATAGAAATATCAAACTGAATAACCAACTGAAGACTAGCTGAATAGACATCTTATAGCCAAGGATATGCAGAAAAAGTCACATTAAAACTGCTCCAAAGAAAAAAGCATAGGTCTGGTCATAAGCAGCATTTGACATTAGCCTGAACCAGAGTCCCTTCAAGGATGTTCCAGAGCCAACACTCCTAGTGGCCAGCTTTAGACAATATCAAAGCAGGATCTAATTAACTTCACAAGTGGCATATCCAAAGGGAGATCTTGACAAACACTAGAACATTCACTACAACTCTTACACTGAAGGGCTCAATCTTCTCAGTAAGCTGAGGGTCGACTACTCACACAAATGGACCGATAGCAATCAAGACAGACTCACTTATAACAGGAGGGTCCACAAAACCCACACAAGGGATATTCCTGGAGTACCCAGTTCAGGTGATCAAGGAGACTATGTCACTGAGTCCCACAAGACACCTAACAACATAAGGACACCTTACCAGGAATGTGAGCAATAGCAGATCCACCTAATACATAAAAACAAACACAAAGAGGCAGCCAAAATGGTGAGATCAAGAATCATGCCCCAAATGACAAAACAGGAGAAATCTCCAGAAAAAGAGCTAAATAAAATGGAGGCAAACAATTTACCAAAAAAATGGTTATAAGAATGTTTAAAAAACTTAGTGAGAACTTCAACAAAAGATAGCATGCATAAAATGGGACATAGAAACCATAAAAAAGAGCCAGTCAGAAATGAAGAGTATACTATCTGAAATGAGGAATACACAAGAAAGAATAAATAGTAGGTTGGATAAAACAGAGAATCAAATCAATGTCTTGAAAGACAAGGTAGAATAAACACCTAATCAGAGCAGAAAAATTAAAAAAGAATCAAAAAAATGAGGATAGTTTAAAGGACCTTTAGGACAACATACAGTATAACAACATCTGCATCATAAAGGTAGCAGAGGAGAAGAGAGAGAACAAGAGATTGAAAACATATTTGAGGAAATGATGACTGAAAACTTTCCTAATGGGGTGAAGGGAAAAAACACAGAAGTCCAGGAAGTGCAGATAATCCCAAACAAAATGAACCCCAAAAGACTCACGGCAAGAACCAGCAAAATTAAAATAACAGAGGTTAGAGACCAAAAGAGAATAATAAAAGCAGCAAGAGAAAGACAGTTACCTACAAGGGAGCTCCCAAAACACTGTCATCTGATTTTTCAACAGAAACATTTCAGGTTATAAGTGATTGGCATGAAATATCCAAACTGATGAAAAGAAAGGATCTACAACAAAGACTACTTTACCCAACAAGGTTATCATTTAAAATGAAAGAGAATAGAAAGCTTTCCAGACAAAAAAAAAGCTAAAGGAGTTTGTTACCACCAAAACAGTATTACAAGAAACATTACAGAATCTTCTTGGAAGAAAACAAAGAAGAAGAAAAGGAAGAGGAGGCAGAGGCAGAAGAGGAAGATAAAACAAAAAGAGAGGAACATAGTTAAAAGAATAAAATAGCAATAAATATGTACCAATTAATAATCACTTTAAATGTAAATGGATAAGAAAACAAGACATATATATGCTGTCTAGAAGAGACTCACCTCAGAATGAAAGATTCACAGAGACCAAAAGTAAAAGAAAATTGGTATTTTATGCAAATGGAAATCAAATATAAAGCTGGGGTAGAAATACTTATATCTGTCAAAATAGACTTTAAAATAAAGGCTATAGTAAGAGACAAAGAATCACTACATAATGATAAAGAGATTAATTCAACAAAAGGATATAACCCTTGTAAACATTTATCCACCCAACTAAAAAGAACCTAAATATATAAAGCAACTCTTGATGTATATAAAGGGAGAAATTGACAATAATACAATCACAGTAGGTGATTTTAACACCCCATTGACATCAATGGATAGATATTCAGACAAAAAATCAGCAAGGTAACAGAGGCCTTAAATGACACACTAGTTCAGATGGATTTAATTGATATCTTTAGAGCATTTCACCCCAAAGCAGCAGAATATGCATTCTTTCAAGTGCACATAGACCATTTTCTAAGATAGACCACATGTTAGGACACAAAACAAGTTGCAATAAATTTAAGAAGGCTGAAATCATATCAAGAATTTCCTCTAACCTTAATGGTATGAAACTAGAAATCAATCACAGGAAAATGCCCCCCAAAACACACAAAAACATGTAAGCCAAATAACATGTTACTAAAAAATGAATGAATGGGCTAACAGTGAGATAAAAAAAGAAATCAGGATACCTTGAAGCAAATAAAAATGAAACCAAACAACCCCAAATTTATGGGACACAGAAAAGACCACCCTAAGAGGGAAAATCATAGCATTACAGGCCTACTCCAAGAGACAAGAAAAATCTCAAATAAACAATCTAACTTTACACTTAAAGGAACTAGAAAAAGAACAACAAACAAAGCCCAAAGAGAGTAAAAGAAAGGGAAAATAAAGATCAGAGCAGAAACAAATGAAATAGAGTCTAAAAACAAAACAAAACAGTACAAAAGATCAATGAAGCCAAGAACTAGTTCTTTGAAAAGATAAACAAGATAGGCAAGACTTTAACCAGACTAATGAAAAAAAAAAAAAAAAGAGAGAAGGCCCAAATAAATAAGATCAAAAATTAAAGAAAATAAATGTGATAAAAGATGATTTGACCTTGGGTGATGGGCACACATGCAATATACAAATAATTTATCCAAGTAATAATGCACACTTGAAACCTATGTGATCTTATTAACCAATATCATCTCAATAAATTTAGTAAAAAATAATTAAGAACTGACTCCACAGAAATGCAAGGGATTTAAGAAAATATTATGAACAACCATAGGATAATAAAACAAACTGTACAAAATGGACAAAATGGATAAATTCCTAGAAACATATAATCCTCCAACACTGAATCAGGAAGAATAAAAAAAATCTGAATAAACTGATTACAACTAATGAAATTGAAGCAGTAATAAAAAAAAATTCCCCAAAAACAAAAGTCTTGGAGAAGATGGTTTCATAAGTGAGTTTCACCAAACATTCAAAGAAGAACTAACACTTATCCTTCTCAAACTATTCTAAAATGTGCAAGAGGAGGGAAGACTCCAAAACTGATTTTATTAGGCTAGCATTATCTTAATTCCAAAAGCAGATAAGGACACTAGAAAAAAAAATTATAGGCCAATATCCCTGACAAACATACATGCTTAAATCCTCAACAAAATATTAGCCAACAGGATCCAGTAGTACATTAAAAAGTTTACACACTATGAGCAAGTGAGCTTTATTCCAGGGATGAAATGTTGGTACAATATCACCAGATTAATAAACATGACACACCATATAAAAAATGAAGGATAAAAATCACATGATCATATAAATAGATGCACAAAAAGCATTTGATAAAATTGAGCACCCATTTATGATAAAAAGTCTCAGCAATGTGGGAATACAGGGATTATTCCTCAATATAATAAAAGCTATATATGACAAACATATAGCAAACATCATACTCAGTGGACAAACCTAAAAGTGTTTTAAAAACAAACAGGACAGGGATGTCTGCTTTCACCATGCTTTTATTTTATTGTTGACATTTATAGATGTCCCAAAATTTCCCTACCCTTTTGATACCATCCACCCAGCCCCCAGCCCACCAGGCCTTCTCTACATTATTGTCTGTGTCCATGGGCTATGCAATATATGCACATAAGTTCTTTGGTTAATCTTTTCCAGTCCCTCCATCCCCTCCCCTCTGAGATCTGTCAGTCTGTTCCATGTATCCACACCTCTGGTCCTATTTTGTTCATAAGTTTATTTTGTTCATTAGATTCCACACTCTTATTCAATATGGTTCTGGAAGTCCTAGCCACAGCAATCAGACAAGAAGAAGAAATAAAAGGCATGCAAATTGGAAAGGAAGAAGTAACACTCATTATTTGCAGATTAAATCATACTGTATATAAAGAACCCTAAAGATTCCACAAAATACTACTAGAACTGATAAATGAATTCCGTAAACTAACAGGATACAAAATAAATATCCAGAAATCTGTTGCATTTTTATACACCAATGATTAACTATCAGAAAGGGAAACTAAATAAATTAAAAACACACCTTGGAATAAATTTAATCAAAGATGTAAAAGATCTGTACTCAGAAAATTATAAGACAATGAAAAAGAAATTAAAGATGATACAAAAAAGTGGAAGCACATATTGTCCTCATGGATAGAAAAAATTAACATCATTAAAATATCCATACTATCCAAAGCGATGTATAGATTTGATGCAATATTTATAAAGATACCCATGACATATTTCACAGAACTAGAACAAATATTCCAAAAATATATATGGAACCACAAAAGACTCCAAATAGCCACAGAAATCTTAAAAGAAAAATACAAAGTTGGAAGAATCATGCTACCTGATATCAAACTATACTACAATGCCATAGTAATCAAAATAGCATGGTACTGGAATAAAGTGAAACATGTAGATAAATGGGACAGAATAAGAGCCAAGAAATAAACCTACACCTTTGTGGTCAAGTAATATATGATAAAGGAGACAAGAATGTACAATGGGGCAAACACAGTCCAGTGAATGGTGATGGGGAAATTAGATGCATGCAAAAAAGAAAAGTAGACCACCTTCTTACACCACACACAAAAATAAACTGTAAAGGGATTAAATGATTAAAAAACATAAAAATTCCAGAATACACAGGCAGTAAAATCTAAGACATTTCTCATAGTAATATTTTTTTCTGATATATCCTTTTGGCCAAGAGAGACAGAAGAAAAAATAAATAAATGGGACTACATCAAGCTAAAAAGTTTTTGCACAGCAAAGTAAACCATCAACACAAAGAAAAGACAACCCACTGAATGGGAGAACATATGGGTCAATGATACATTTGATAAGGGTTTAATATCCAAAATTTATAAAGAACTTACACAACTCAATGCCAACAAAATAAACAATCCCTTTTAAAAATATGCAAAAACCTGAATAGACACTTCTCTAAAGAGGACATACAGATGGCCACTAGACATATGAAAATATTCTCAACATCACCAATCATCAAAGAAATGCAAATTAAAAATACAGTGAAATATCACTTTACACCTGTCAGATTAATTATCACCAATAAATTAACAAAAAACAAGTGCTTGAAAGAATCTGGAGAAAAGGGAATTCTAGTACACTGCTGGTGGGAATGCAGACTGGTACAGCCATTATGGAAAAAAGTATGGAGTTTCCTCAAAAAATTAAAAATGAAACTGAGAATCCTTTTAAAGAAACCTGAAATACTAATTCAAAAATATACATGCACTCCTATGTTCATTGAAGCACTATTTACAATATCCAAGATTTGGAAGCAGGCCAACTGCCCATCAGTAGATGAATAGATTAAAAAAGCAGTGGTACATTTACACAGTGGAATACTACTCAGCCATAAAAAAGGAGAAATCTTACCTTTTGAGACAGCATGGATGAACCTGGAGTGTATTGTGCTAAGTGAAATAAACCAGTCAGATAAAGACAAATGCCACATGATTTTATTTATATGTGGAATATAATAAGCAAAATAAACTAACAAAACAGAAATAGACTCATAGATACATAGAACATATAGCTGTCAGAGGGGAGGGGGTAGGCAGGCTGGGTGGAAACAGTGAAAAGATTAAGCAAAAAAAAAAAAAATACACAACTCATAGACACAGACAACAGTATGATGATTACCAGAGGGAAAGGAGTGCTGGGGGTAGGTAGAAGCAGGTTAAAGTGGGTTAGTTGGGGATGGAAGGACTTAACTTTGGGTAGGAAACACACAATACAATATACAGGTGATGTATTATAGAATTATGCACCTGAAACCAATATAATTTTATTAACTGATTTTGCCCTTGTAAATTCAATAAAAATTTTTAAAAAATGAAATAGAGCACAGTGCTCTATCTTTCAAAGGCAAGAAGGCAGATAGACATTTTTATCAAAAAGTGTTGATGTTTGATGTGGTAAGCTTCAGTCATATTCAATTCATTTGAGGAATTCACCTCACCATTCAATGTTATAAAACAAATGAGACATCACTGTACATATATATATATATGTGTGTGTGTGTACACACACACACACACATATATATAGTGGACACAGGTACCTAAACAAAATAGCCCATGGAAGCATGATGGTTACTTTTTCTTCTATTAGTTACTTTGCTGACTAGTACTAAATATAAAATATTGGTCAGTTATGCCATAAGAGTTGTTACCCATTATCTTTGGAACCTCTGATTTTTAGCTGCTCAGTTAAAAAACTATTTCCCAATCTCTCTAGCATCTAGGTGTGCTGTGTAACTAAATTCTGGCCAATAATGTGTAAGCAGAAGTTTTATATGGCACTTTATGGACCTCCTTAAAGTGAGGGACTGTTGTTCCTTGGCTTCACTACTTCAAACACAGACATGGTTATGGTGCCATATGCAGTTGGGCAATGAGTGTAGGTTCATATAATAGGAACTGCAACCTTGGGTTGCCTCTTTGTTTACTTCTACCTACAATGCCATTTTCTCTCCACCAACTCCAAAATAGAATACTGCTAAACTTTTTGATTCTTGATATTCTCATAAGGGAAAATGGTATCTCATAATAGATTTAATTTATACTTAAAAAAATGAATGAGATTATTTCTTCATATTTCCTTTTCTGAGAACTAGTTATTTATATTTTTTGATTTTTTTCTATACTGTTGATTATTTCTTATTGGCCTGTGATATCTCTACTTATATGAAAGGAAATACCATTTTGTCTGTGTTACATATTACAATATATTAAATGCTATGCCATTTTTATTTTGCTTATGCTGTGTTTTTGCCATGGAGAATTTAAGACATAATTTTCACTATGCCAATCTTTTATTTTATGATTTGAAAGTCGGCGTCATATCTACAGCAGCATTTCTTATTATAAAATTAAAAATATATTGTTTCCTTTTATTCTTTTTACATTCAGCTTTCTGATCTAGAGTTTATTTTATTTATTTATTTGTTATCATTTTTTAACCTTTTAATTAGTATTGACATACATTATTATATTAGTTTCAGGTGTACAGCTGGTGATTAGACATTGCATAACTTACTAAGTGATCATCTGAATAAATCTCACACCCATCTGACACCATATAGTTATTATTATTCACTCTATTCCCTACCTATTCCCATGACTATTCTGTAACAACCAACTTGTACTTCTTAATCCTTTCACCCTTTTCAACCATCCCCCCAAAGCCCCTCTCACCTGGAAATTCTCAAATTGTTCTCTGAGTCTGTTTCTATTATGCTAGTTCATTTATTTTTTTCAGATTCAGTTGTTGATAGATATGTATTTATTGTCATTTTTTAATCCCCACCAGAGGATGTGTTTATTGATTTTAGAGAGATGGGAAGGGAAAGAGAGAGAGACAGAGAGAGAAGGAAACATCAATATGAGAGAGAAGCATCAATTGGTTGCCTATAAACATGCCCCAACCAGGGACTGAACCCGCAACCCTTTGGTGTATTGGATGATGCTTCAACAAATTGAGCCACCCAGCCAGGGCTATTTATTGCCATTTTAACTATTTATATTTTTTAAATCATTTTTCTTTCTTCTTCTTCTTAAAGAAGACTCTTTAACATTTCATGTAATACTGGTTTGGTCACCACCAAACCACTCTTTTTGCTTTTTCTTCTCTGGGAAACTTTTTATCTGTCCTTAGATTCTAAATTATACCTTTGCTGGCTAGAGTAATCTTGGTTGTAGATTCTCGCCCTTCATTACTTTGAATATTTCTTGACCATCCCTTGTGGCCTGCTAAGTTTCTATTGAGAAATCAGCTGACAGTCATATGGGAGTTCCCTTGTAGGTAACTGTTTTCTTGCTTCTTTTAAGATTTTCTTTGTCTTTAGCCTTTGCCATTTTAATTATGATGTGTTTTGCTGTGCGCCTCTTTGGGTTCAACTTGTTTGGGACCTTCTGCATGTCTATTTTCTTCACCAAATTAGGGAAGTGTTCTATCATTATTATTTCAAATATATATTTTTAAATTTAGCTTTATTGTTGAAAGTATTACAGGTGTCCCCCTTTTCCCCCATTGATCCCCTCCACCCCTCATCCACCCCACCCACAGACCTTCCCCATACCAATGTCTATGTCCATGGGTTATGCTTATAAACATATAAGTTCTTTGATTAATCTCTCTTCACCTACTCCCCCAACCTGACCGTCCCTCTGAGATCCCTCAGTCTGCTCCATACTTCTGTCTCTGGATCTATTTTGTTCATCAGTTTATTTTGTTTATTACATTCCACATATGAGTGAGATTATGTGGTACTTGTCCTTCTCTGACTGGCTTATTCTGATAAGCATAATACTCCCCAGTAACCTCCATGCTGTCCCATAGGATAAGAGATCCTTCTTTTTTACACCTGCATAGTATTCCATGGTGTAAAGGTACTACAGCTTTTTTATCCACTCATCTACTGATGTGCACTTGAGAAGAATATATATTCTGCAGCTTTTGGGTGGAATGTTTTGTAAATGTCAATTAAATACAACTGATCTAGTGTGTCATTTAGGGTCACTGTTTCCTTGTTGATTCTTTTTCTGGAAGACCCATCCAGTGAAGACAGTGGGGTGTTAAAATCCCTTAGTATGACTGTATTGCTGTTGACCTCTCCCTTAAAGTCCTCTAGAAGTTCTTTTTATAAATTTAGGTGGTTCTATATTGGGTGCATATATGTTTATCAGGGTTATGTCCTCTTGTTGGATCCATCCCTTTAGTATTATGTAGTGACCTTTCCTGTCTTTTGTTATGGTCTTCATTTTCAAGTCTATTTTGTCTGATATGAGTATAGCTACTCCAGCATTTTTTCATTTGGATTTGCATGGAAAATACTTTCCCATCCCTTCACTTTCATCCTGTATGAGTTTTGTTCTGAGGTGTGTCTCTTGTAGACAGCATATATTTGGGTCATGTTTTCTTATTCATCCAGCTACCCTATGTCATTTTATTGTAGCATTTTATCCATTTACATTTAAGATTATTATTGATAGATACATATTACCATTTTAATTCTTTATGCCTATGTTTCTCTCTCTATTTCTACTTCTAATCACAGCAGTTCCTTTTACATTTCCTGCAATGCTGGTTTGGTGGTGATAAACTCTTTTTTTTTTTTTTTGCCTGGGAAGCTCTTTATTTCACCATCTATTTTGAATGATAGCCTTGCTGGATAGAGTAGTCTTGGTTTCAGATCCTTGTTTTGTATTACCTTGAATACTTCATGCCATTCCCTTCTGGCTTATAGAGTTTCTGATGAAAAGTCAGCTGACAGCCTTATGAGAGCTCCTTTGTAGGTAACAGATTGCTTTTCTCTAGCTGCCTTTAATATTCTCTCTTTGTCTTGAATTCTTGGCAGTTTAATTATGATGTATCTGGGCATGGGCCTCTTTGGATTGTTCTTGTTTGGGACTCTCTGTGCCTCCTGAACTTATGTGAATTTTTCCTTGACCAGGTTAGGGAAGTTTTCTGCCATTATTGCTTCAAACAGGTTCTCTAACCCTTGCTTACTTTCAAACTGTACTGGCACTCCTATAATGCGAATACTGTTGCATTTCATGTTGTCCCACAAGTCTCTTAAACTGACTTCCAGTTTTTTAATTGTTTTTTCTTCTAGGATCTCTGATTGAGTGATTTTTTTTCTACCTTGTCTTCTAATTCACAGATCCAGTCCTCAGCTACCTTTAATGTTATTTATTCCTTCCAATGTATTCTTTATTTCTGCTATGTCATTTTTTTTTTAATTATATCTTTATTGATTTCAAAGAGAGGAAGGGAGAGGGAGAGAGATAGAAACATCAATGACGAGAAAGAGTCATTGATCAGCTGCCCCCTGCCTACCCCCAACTGGGGATCAAGCCCATAACTCAAGGATATGCCCTGACTGGGAATTGAACTGCAATCTCCTGGATCCTAGGTCGATGCTTAACCTCTGAGCCACGCCCAGTTGGGCTGCTATGTCATTCTTAATTTCCTTGATAGTTTCTAAATATTTTTTTATGCTGTTGAACATCCTTACAATCAGTATTCTGGACTCTATATCTGATAGAATGCTTATTTCCATTTCATTAGCTCTTTCTTTGGAGACTTCTCTAGTTCTTTAATTTGGGGCTTTTTTTTTTGTTTCCCCATTTTGGCTGCCTGTTTTGTTTTGTTTCTATGTATTAGGTAGATCTGCTAGCACTCAGTCTTCTGGTTCATGCCAATGTCAGACACAATTTGTGACTGGCCCTGAGGACCCTGTTTGGAGCTATCGACAACCGTCAGCTTAAGGTCTCCTGTGCTGGGGTTTGGTGCAGCTGGACAGGACCAAGATGCACACCAAAGTCTGTTTTTCTAAGACCCAGGTCCAGAAACAGATTAGGCAAAGACTCAAAGCACTCTGAGGTCTGCTTCTGGCTGCAAGCCGATTAACCTGATTCTTTTAATGAGCGTCAAGCTGTAGAAACTCTGCTCAGCAGAGTGAGAGGTTTTCCAGGAGGGTTGGGCAATTGCTCCCCCCACCCTGAGGCAAAGACAGCAAAATGTCTGCCTGAGAAAGATGTCCTCTGCAGTATGGGGGAATGACTGGGCACAGGAATCCAGATAGGTTCCTTCTGATCTCTATCTCCAGAGCACATGGTCCTAGATTCTCCTCACACAGCTCTAGTCCACACTGCCCTCCCTCTGCTGAAGCCCAAGGTGAGTTGCTGCACATGAAACTTTGTGTGTTGGCTCTTTAAGAGGGTGCTGCATTTCCATTTGTCTCTCCCTGGCTGAAAGATATACTACTGCTTTTCACAGCCAGATGTTAGGTGGGGACCTTTTTCAGTTCTGGTGCTCTTGGCTGGGAAGCCCAACCTCAGGTTTAGGCCCCAGGGTCCTCAGTGGGAAACCCCCACAGCTGAGATACCCCTCCAGACCTTCACCTGCTACCTGTGGGAGCCCAGCCAGCCCTCTCAGGGCTCTGCACATCCTACTAGTCTCTATGCAGTCTCCATTTTAGGTTCTTGGTTATGAGGGTGTTCTCCAGCTTGCCTTCAGTTGCAATTGATTATTCAGGATGCTTTTTCTATATTTTAGTTGTAATTCCAGTTTGGTCCCAGGAGAGTGTCAGTGTAGCTTCCATTCAGTCTACTGCCTCTTTAATCTCTCCTCAAAGAGAATTTCATTTTTTTTGCTCACTCTCTTTTCCTTCCAGCACCCCTATGATGAGAACATTGGTATTCTTGAATTTATTCTAGAAGCTCCATACACTATCCTCACTTTTTGGATTCTCTTTGCTATTCTGACTGGGTGTTTTTTGCTTCCTTACATTGCAAATCATCAATCTTATCCTCAGTTTCATATATTATTCAGCTGATTTTCTGTAAATTACTTTTCATTTCAGTTAGTGTATCATTCATGTCTCCCTGGTTCTTTTTTATGGTTTCTATATCTATTTTTATGCTCTTGAAGTTCTTACTAAATTCATTGAGCATCCTTATAACCAATATTTTGAATTTTGCATCTAATAGATTGCTTGTCTCCATTTTGTTTTGTTCTTTTTCTGGAATTTTGTTCTGTTCTTTCATTTGGGACATTTTCCCTTGCCCTCTCACTTTGGTAGTCTCTCTTTTTTTGTTTCTATGTGTAAAATAGAGCTGGTATGTCTCCTGGGCTTGGAATAGTGAGTTAATATAGTAGGTGTTCCATAAGACCCGTGTCATAGCCTCTCCAATCACCCAGGATGGGCACTCAAGGTGTACTCCCTGTCTGGGCTCTGTACACCTTCCTGTTGTAGTTGAGCCATGATTGCTGTTGGCACATCAAACAGAGGGAATTATCCCTAGGCTAGTCACCTGGAAGGACTAGATTTAACCACTGATTACCCACTTCTGACCACTATGGAGGATCAGCTGTGCAAAGGCCCATCCACTGAGCAGGACTTACTTCAGCACTGCTCTGGTGCCCACTGAGTATGCCCTTTGAGTGTGTCACTTGTAGATGTGGTTGGGTGGTGGTGCTTAGGTGTAATCTGAAGTTGTCCACTGGATGTGTTAGCTCTGGGTCACCGAGTCAACCACCACCTGTCATCTCCCCAGGGCTGCCCAACATAAGCTACAAGGCAATCTTCAGATGGCTACTTGTGTTGGGCTTAGAGGTGCCCTATGAGGCCAAGCTGTAAACCAAGGCTGACTGCTGCTAGTGCCAGGCCTGGGGCATTTAACAAGAGGTATGGGGCTCACTGAGCCAAGTAATGTTTGAGAGATTTTAGAGAAATCAGGAGCATGAGCCAAGATAGGGAACTCCTCTTTTCAGCACTGGAAGCCTGGGGTGGGGCTGGGACCCCTTGCTCCTCAAGGAAGACCTCCACAGCTGAAAGATATTCCTCCTGATGTTTAAACCACCACATGGGTGTAGGACCAGCTCTTTCAACATCTCTACCCCTCTTACCAGTCTCAGTGTGGCTTCTTATTTAATTCCTGAATCATAGAACTTCCATTCAGCTTGATTTCAGGCAGTTCTGAATAATGGTTGTTCTGTAGTTGTAGTCTGATGTGGTTGTGGGAAGAGGCAAGTACTGTGTTTACTTATGCTGGTATCTTGACTGAAGCCCTGTCTGGAGTTTATTTTAGTGTAATGATTTAGGTCAGATTTCTCACTTAAAAAATGTTATTATTGTTACCCAGTTGTCTTAACACAGTTTTCTAAGAAGTTGTGTTTATTTTACAAATTTACCCTCTACTGTAGAGTATAGAGTATATGTAAAGGATGAGCTAAAAGTAATTATAGCACAAGAAACAGCATATTTTACATGTTCATCTAGTACATGGTAGGACAGGTAAGTGAATCACATATTTTTGAACATAGTTAAATATGCTTTTATAGTTGTAGGAAGAAATAATTTTTTCCTTAAATATGTAAATGAGTATTCTTCAGAGGTATGTTTATACAAATAAACTAAAACAGAATATTGATGTTTTCTAGGACCTGTTCAAGATTCTTGATTGAGATATGGGTTCTGGGTGGTCTGCAAGGTTCAGTGATTAACTCTCACTCATAGACTCAGCACACAGTCCATATTCATTCAAGGCACTTATAAAGTATTGCCACTTAATTCTCAGAACAACCTTATTACAAATTACCACATGCCATGAACTGTTTGGATCTCTTGTATATGATATTCTGAAAACCTTAATTGTTAAATGTGCTCAGGCTATGGTTAGCCTGATAAAACTGTAGCCCAAAAGATTCAATGTTACATAAATGCTAGTAGAAAACAAATGGGAAGCTTTATCTTATTAAATATTATTAAAATATATAAATTTTGGAGGAGTGAATATCTAGACTCTAGCTATAAAATGAAGTATTATTGTAGTTGCACAAATAACAGAAATATTTTACACATTATTGCACACTTTATAAAAATGTTTTCTTATCCATTATCACACTTGATTCTCAAAAACTCTATAAAGTAGATCCATGTCATAACAACAGAAAGAAAGAAAAAGATATGGGAAGACCTTTCAAGGATGTAGTGCTCAAAGAATTAAATTTTGAATAAATGAGATTTCTTGTTTTCTAGTTTAAAAACAAAATCCCATTACTATATAATCCAGCAATCTCACTTCTAGGTATATATCCAAAAGAATTGAAAGCAGGGACTCAAACAGATATTTGTACACCTATGTTCATAGCAGCATTATTCACAGTAGTCAAAAGGTAGTAGCAACAGATCAATTCCGCGTCCATCAACAGATGAATGAACAAAATATAGTGTGTATATATACATATATATACATATATACATATATACATATATACATACATACATACATACATACATATATATACATATATAAATATATATATATATATAGTGGAATGTCATCTAGTCCTACAAAAGAAGAAAATACTTTCATACATATAGCTTGGATGAATCTTGAGGACATTATGCCAAGTTAAATGAGCCAGTAACAAAAACGAAAAATACTTTATGATCCCACTTATATGAGTTATCTAGTATAGCCAAATTTAGAGAACGAGAAAGTAGGATGGTGGTTGCAAGGTGCAAGGAAGAAAGAGAAATGGGGAATTGTTGTTTAATAGGTATGATTTCAGGTTTGCAAGATGAAAAAGTTCTGAGGATAATTGTACAACAATATCAATATTCTTAACAATACTGAACTGTGCATGTAAAAGTAGTTAAAACGGTAAGTTTTATGTTATGCTAATTTTTCACAATAAAAAACAAATCTCTTTTCCAAGCCCCACATCTTACAAACCTGTCCAAAAACCTCTTCATTAACAGTGAAAGTGAGATCCAGGATATCTGTGATGTTGTTGTCCTTCATCCATTGTAAGCTTTGGTGGAATTCCTCATCCAAGTATTCCAGGTCACTTAAATCACAGGGTCTGGGTGCATTCAAAGAGAGGAAGGTTAAACAAATGGTTGTCCAGACCTCACTTCAAAATGTCTTTATGCCACTCCTGGCTAAAACAACACAGACTTGTTCTAACAATTTGATACTTTTGAATATATTGATGTATCTCTTATTCTTTTAAAAACAAAAATATTAAAATACCTACAATAATAAACATGAAATAATTATTGACTCATGAACTTTCCACAGCAATTGGAGAAGAGTATCATTTTAAAACATCTAAGTTTTAGACAGATCGATTCTACTTAGTAATTTAATAAAATGTTTGTAATTATTTATGTAAACTATAATTATTCATGTAAACTAATTCATATCCATTATATAATGTTATGCTTGCATAAAATCTCCAAATGCCTTTTTATTGTACTAAAAGGTTTGTGTGATATCTTAAAGACTCAGAACAGTAAACCACCACAAAGCTAATAGGAATGGCTAGGAAAAATATGGACAGAAAGTCCAGAGGTACTAGAGAGGCCAGCACCTGTTGTCCTGCAAGTGGGGCTGGGTGGACCCTGGCTTGCAATACACTTACAGTCTCAGGAGTGCCTTATAGAAAGGCCTTGTGAAGAAGGCATCAAGAAGGTATTGGTGTATCAGAGCCAGGCCTAGGATACGACCACTAAACCTGAACCTGGAACACAAACAAGGTGGAGATTTAAGGCAGGTAGAAATTTACATAGTTAAGTATATTAATTTGTATTTTTATTGATGTATTTCTTTATAGTACTCATCTTAAACCATGAAAGAAATCTGTCAATTGATGACACACAGGAGGCACCCATCTTCTTTCTCCTTATTCTTTACAATAAACAATGCCTATGTGCTTGGTATGTACTAATGGAACTCTTCTCTCCCCAAGTACCAAAATAGAGTCATTTTGCCAGGATCTTCTCAGGCTTGAGAGTATAAGAAGCCAAGAGAAGAAATGTACTGGTGAAGGGGAATTCTGGATAAACAGTCCACATTAACCTTGAAGAAGACCTGAACCCAAAGACATAAAAAGTTTTCTGGACCATGCATCCTTACCTATTAAAGCATTTCATAGAATCCACCTGAAGATTAATGTGTGTCTAATACATATGGCGGTTGAGCTCAAAGTCAGTGGGAAGAATTACATAGAATCACATTGTGGTAAGCAATAGGCTGAGCCTTCATTAATATTAATATATTAATATTGCCAGGCCAGCCACATATAAAGAACAAGGTCTCTTATTGAAAGAATTGGTCATGTAGACCTGGCCACTTCCAGGTGGCCTTTGTTGGGGCCAACAGCTTCCTGGAATTTTTGCTAGTGATCTTAACTGAATGTAGAGGCTCCATGGAGCTTGATCCCATCATTGCTCTACTCCTAAAGAGCTTCTTGTCTACCTGATCTAGTACACTGGTTTTCCCACCATGTCAGCCTTGCCCATCTCTGGCACCTACCCCATAATTGGTATCTCCCTGATCTCTTTCTATATAACTAGATTTTCACCTAAGTTTAGAATTAGGTTGTGACTTTTCTCATATCCTCCCAGTTGGAATTCCCAACTAACCCATCTCCACTACTTTTCAAAAGGCTTTTTTTAGACTCACAAGATTTCCTACTCTATAGCTGCTATAAATTTGTTAAAATGAATAGACTGATCCTTTAGAATAAACATAATTATAAACAATACTTCAAATTTTCATGTTTGAAGTAGTCGATTCTTTTTGCATGAAATAACATGCAAATATTGAGTCTGAAGAGACTAGAGGTAAATAGAACCTCAGTAAAGTTGCTATGGGTCACTGTGGATAGGGAGGCTCATAGATTAATCAAATATCTTAGAGCCCTTGAGGCCAGGGTACTCCCTCAGTGCTCTTTACTGACCACCTCAATAACTGATGGTCTCCAACATGGTAATTACAATGTTATGTATAAAAACACAGTTTACATCAATACAGGCTTACCCACTCTAACTGGACTCTAAGGCTTTATAACTGATGCTCCTAACATGTTGGTGTTGCCATACAGGGAGAGATGGCTGAGACCCCCCAAAGAGGGAAGGGAGCAAAGGTCAACACAAATGTGCCTGGGCAACTACTGTCCTCACTTAGAGGTGTCCCTGACAGCCCTAGTAAAGATAAATGATAATATCAGCAGGCGATATGTATCCTCAGATATAAAGTAGATAAAAATGTTCCATGATAATACTATTTTCAGATCAACATTAAAAATTTGACTATTTCAATGAATTGTAAATTTTCTAGCAAAATATAAATTATTCTCATCTATTCACCAAGTAGAAAACATTAATAAACAACCACGGTGTAAACAGAAAACTTTGAGGAAAAAGGACTATATTTACAATTGAGACTTGGGCTTGAAATACATATATTAAAGAGATCTTCTTTTAAACCTTCAGTAAACAGAAAGCTATTATACTATTCAAATAGTTTCAAAAATTAGAAAGGGTTAGAAAACTTCTTAATTAATCATTATGAGCTACCATAACCATAAAATGGAATCTGGAAAAGAGCAAAATGGAGAAGACTAAAACATATTATTCATACATAAAAAATTATCAATAAAACACAAGATAATCTAACAATTCATTTCCAAACAATGCAAAATGATTAAAGATGCTTGATTACAGGAAACTAAAGACAGTTTAATATTAGGCATCCTATGATTAAGCTCAAAAGACAAAAAAATCATATTACATTTTTTTGTTAGAAGCTGAAAAGTTACTTGATAATACCCACCATCAATTCCTGCAGAAAAAAATGTTTGTAGTAAGCTAGGAATAGAGGAATGCTTTCTTAACATTATCACATAATAAAGAATAGTTATCTCTGCATCATATGTAACAGTAAAAATATAGAAGTATGCTGGTTATGACCACCCTTCACAATATTTCATCAGTTCTAGTCCTTGAAATTAATAAGTAAAAAATTGGAAACATTTGAAATAACTTAGTGAATGCCCACTGAGTAATGCGTATTACTTACATTATTTCACTGATCCTTGCAACAACCCTATTTTATGATTATGGCTATCTTAATTTCACAAATTAAGAAATCAAGAATCAATAATTAGCCCTGGGCAAGTGGTATATCAGAAAACACCAACCCATATTTGCCTGATGCCAAACCAGGCCTTTGCTTCTGTGTCCATTTTGAGAAGCTGAACAGCAGAGAGATTAATCCATTGGTCTAGGAACCAGCCTGTGTGTGTACCTGGTGTGTAACCTTATGCAAGAGGTCTTAGCCACCTATTATCTGTTTCTTTTACTGGGAAACTGCACTCTTTAAGTGATATCTATTATTTTTAATTTTATTTTATTAGATCTGTATATTGCATTGTGTGCCCACCACTCAAAATCAAATCAACTTCCGTCACCATATATATGACTCCTTTTACCCTCTACTACCCATTTATGCCCCTTGCCTCTGGTAACTATCATAATGTGGTAGATGTCTATGACTTTTTGTTTGTTAGTTTTTCTTGTTTATTCATTTATTGTTTTTGGTTTTATATCCCATATATGAGTGAAATCATATGGTTCTAAACTTTTTCTGACTGACTTATTTTGCTTAACATGATATTCTCAAGGTTGATCCATGTTGTCACAAATGGCAGTATTTTTTTAGTTTTTCTTATGGCTGAGTAGTAGTATTCCATTGCATATATGTACCACATATTCTTCATCCAATCATCTATTGAAGGACACTTCAGTTGTTTCCATGTCATGGCCAATGTGAATAATGTTGCAATGAATATAGGGGGTGCATATATCTTTGCATATAAATGTTCAAATTTTTTGGAGTAGTTACCAGAAGAGGGGTTGCTGGGTCATATGGTAACGCTATTATCAATTTTTTGAGGAACCTTCATGCTATTTCTCATAGTGGCTGTACCAGTTTACATTCCTACCAGCAGTGAATGAAGGTTCCTTTTTCTTCACAACCTCTCCAACACTTGTTATTACCTGTCTTATTGATAATAGTCATTCTAACAAGTGTGAGTTGTATCTCGTTGTAGTTTTGATTTGCCCTTCACTTAGAACTAGTGAAGTTGAGCATATTTTCATATATCTGTTGGCTGTTCATTTGTCCTCTTGGAAGAAGTGTCTGTTCAGGTCCTCTGTCTATTTTTTAATTAGATGTTTGTTTGGTGTTGAGTTGTATGAGTTCTTTATGTATTTTGAATATTAACTTCTTGTCAGAGCTGTTGTTTGCAAATATGTTCTCCCATTCGGTTGGTTGCCTTTTTGTTTTTTTGGCGATTTCTTTTCTGTGCAGAAGTTTTTTAGTTTGTTTAGTCCCATTCATTTATATTTGCCTTTACTTGCCTTGCCTTTGGGGTCAGATTCATAAAATCTTCTCTAAGCCCAAGGTCCATAAGTTTAATAACTATGTTTTCTTCTATGTAATTTATTGTTTCATGTCTTACATTTAGGTTTTTGATAAATTTTGAGTTAATTTTTGTATATACAAGCAAACTGTAGTCTAGTTTCATTCTTTTGCATGTGGCTTTCCAATTTTCCCAGCACTATTTATTGAAGAGTCTTTCTTTTCTCCATTGCATGTTTTTGGCTCCTTTGTAAAAAATTATTTGCCATATATATTTTATTTCTTGGCTCTCAATTCTGTTCCATTGATCTGTGTGTCTTTTTTTCAAACAATACCATGCTGTTTTGAATAATGTCTCTTTGTAGTATAATTTGAAATCAGGTAGTGTGATACCTATGGTTTTGTTCTTTTTTCTCAGGATTGCTTTGGCTATTCAGGGTCTTTTGTGGTTCCATATAAATTTGATGATTTTTTGTTCTGTTTCTTAAAGATGTGCCAGCAAGATTTTGATGGGAATTGTATTAAATTTGTATATTGCTTTGGGTAATATGGCCATTTTATGGCCATTTTACTCTCTGCTGATTTTTCCAATCCATGAATATGGAATATCTTGCCCTTTCAATGTGACTTTTTAAATCTCTTTTAATGATGCTTCATAGTTTTCAGTATAAAGCCTTTCACATCATTTAAGTTTATTCCTAGATATTTTATTGTTTTTGTTGTAATTGCAAAAGGAATTTTTTTTCATTTCTTTTTCTTAAGTTTTATTGCTAGTATATAGAAATGCAGTAGATTTTTGTGCATTGATTTTGTATCCGGTAACTTTACTGTATATGTTTATTATTTCTAATACTTTTTTAGTGGAGTCTTTAGGTTTTTCTATATAAAGAATCATGTCATCTGCAAAAAGTGACACTTTTATGCCTTCATTCCAAATTTAGATGGTTTTATTTCTTTCTCTTGCCTGATTGCTCTGGCTAGGACTTCCAGTACTATGTTGAATAAGAGTAGTGACAGTGCGCATCCTTATCTTGTTTTTGATCTTAGAGAAAAAGCTTTCAGTTTTTCACCATTGAGTATGATATTAGCTGAGGATTTTTCATTTATGGTCTTTATTATGTTCAGGTACTTTCCTTCAATAACCATTAAATTGAATGTTAAATCATAAATAAATTATAAATGTATCTGATCAAATCTTTTCTGCACATATTGATAAGATCATATGATTTTATCTTTTATTTTGTTAATGTGGTGTATTACATTGATCAAATTGCATAAGTTGAACCATCTTTGTGCTCTTGGGGTGAGTCCCACTTGACATTATGTATTATTTTTTTAATGTATTGTTGAATTCAATTTGCCAGTATTTTTAAAGGAATTTTTGCATTTGTATTCATCGGAGATAATGGTCTGTAGTTTGTGTGTATTATCTGATACCATTTTCATTAACCCAGTTATTAATTAATTAACAGGAAAAGAGCAAAAGGAAGGCCAAATAATATAGGCATGCCATTTGTACAGCTTTGCCAGAAAGCTGCAGTTTAACATTCTCCAGGTCTGTTCCCAGCAGATCCTGGGGGAAGGGTCTGGATGAAGAAAGAATAGACACATGCCTAGTAAAGTCTGGATGATGTAGGAAAGGTGATTACTTGTCAGTCACACCTGGGATCAGGTCATTGTCCAGAATGGGCATGGCCACTAGAAGGGTGCAAAATCTGAAATACATAAGGTCCTGAACAAAGGAACCCCCTCTTCTCTCTTGCTGCTTGTGCCTGACTCATGGCTTTTGGGGCTCTCACTTTCTGCATTCACTCACATGGTCCACAGTTGTGTGTACCTCCCACACCATGGACCTATAGACAAAAATTAGTCTGAGGCTATACCAGACTCAACTCCACCACGGAGTGGAAACTCTGTAGCTCTACTGAAGCCTTAGCTCCACTTTTGCCATGACTGGTTTAAGGGAAAGGGGGTTTTAGAAACCAAGGAATATAACCCCATTCAAATAAAGCTTTCTACTACATCTCATCCTCCCATGGGGGCCTACAAAAATTCTTACTACAGAACCCCAAGAACCCCATTTCCACTAGCAATGAAGAAATCCCACCTTCCCAATTCCCTGATAACATTATCCTTGCCAGGTTTTGGTATCAGGGTTATGTTGGCCTCCTAATATGTGTTAGTATTTCCTCTTCAATTTTTTGGGAGTTTTGAGAAGAACTGGTATCAAATCTTCTTTTAATGTTTGGTTGAATTCACTAGTGAAACCATCTTGTTATAAACTTTTACTTTTGGGGAGGTTTTTGACAGTTGCTTGAGTTTCCTAACTGTTGATCAGTATATTTAAATTTTCCAGTTCTTCCTGATTCAATCTAGGAAGGTTATATATTTCTAAAACCTTACACATTTCTTATAGGTTATTACATTTGGTAGCATATAGTTTTTCATAGTATTCTAGTATGATCCTTTGTATTTCTGTGGTGTCTGTGGTAACTTCTCTTTCATTTCCTTTTTTTTCTTTTCTAAAATTTTTATCTTTATTATTGAAAGTATTACAGATGTCCCTCCTTTCCACCTGGTTCCCACCCTGACCCAGGATTTCACTACCATATTGTCTGTGTCCATAAGCAATGCATATATGCATATAAGTTCTTTGGATAAGTTCTTCCCACCTCCTCCCCTTCCCTCTGAGATCCCTGTCTGTTCCAAGATTTAAAAAAATTTTTTTTTTTGCCTCTGGTTCTATTTTATTCATCAGTTTATTTTGTTCATTAGATGATTCCTAATTTTGTTTATTTGAGTCCTTTCCCATTTTCCTTAGTGAGTGTAGGCAAAGGTTTGTCAATTTTATTAATCTTTTAAAGGAAACAGATCTTTATTGCCTTAATTTTTGTATAGTCTTTTTCTCCTCTATTTCATTCAAGTTTTGCTCTAATTTTTATTGCTTTTTTCCTTCTGCTGACTTTGAGTTGCTTTTGTGCTTGTTTTTCTAGTCCTTTCATATGTAGTTAGGTTGTTTACTTGTAACTTTTCTTGTTTTTCTTTTACTGCATTTGCTGCATTCCCAAAGTTTTGAGTCTATATTTGTCTTTGCATCTTAGTGTGTCTCTTGAAGGCAACATATGGTTAGATTATGATTTTGATCTGAACTACTCTCTGTGCATTTTTATTGGTGAATTCATATTTGTTTACATTTAAGGTAATTAATTATTGATGTATGAGAATTTCCTATAGCCATTTTATCTTTTGTTTTCTGGTAGCTCTATGCCCCTGTTTGTTCTTTTCTTTTGTGTTTCTGTCTTTTGTATGTGTTTTTTGGTATTCCATGTTTTTTACCTCTCTTTCCTCTTTTTTAAGTTATGTGTCTCAGTTTTGTTTTTCTATATGTGTGGTTACAATTAGGTTTATGTTAAAAAATGTTTCACATATGCAGTAGTCTTTTTTTAAATGATCTAAGCTCCATCCTGCTCTGCTAATTCAGATCTTTACTCTCTCCCATCTTATGTTTTTGTTGTTACAAATTATGCCTGTCTATGCTGTGAGTTTTTTGGTGATCTTATCATAATTTGTGACCTTTTGTTCTTTGTTTCAGGTAAAATAGCCCCCTTGAGTATTCTCTGTAATGGAAGCCTTCCAGTGGTAAATTTCCTGTTACTGCATGTGTAGAAGTCTTTATTTCTCTTTTATACCTAAAGAATAACTTTGCTTTATATATTATTCTTGGCTGTTAATGTCTTTCATTAGTTTGAGTATTTGTAGTTTGCAGGGTTTCTGCTAAGAAGTCCAATGAAAGTCTAACTGGGATTCCTTTACAGGTTATTTTCTTCTTTTCCCTAGGTACCTTGAGAATTCTTCCTTTGTTATTAATTTTTGACAATTTTAATACAATTTGCCTTGGAGAAGGCCTAATTGGATTGAGGTAATTAAGTTCTCTATATGCTTCTTGTATACTAAGATCCAGCTCTTTCTATAGGTTTGGTAAGTTTTCCTCAACTATTTGTTTAAATAGACTCTCTTTTCCCTTCTGCCTCTCTTCTTCTCCTGGTATGCCTATTACTCTTAATTTTTATACTTTTTTCTTTTTAATTTATATTGAATTTATTGGGGTTACAGGTGAAAAAACATATAGGTTTAAAGCTTACAATCTATAATATATCATCAGTATATTGAATTGTGTGTTCATCATCCAAATTCAAGTCTCCTTCCATTACCATTTATTTTCCATTTATCTTCTTGTACCTCTGCCCACCTCTATTTCCCTCTGGTAATCACCATAGTGTTGTCTGCATCTGTAGAATTTTTCTTTTGCTTAATCCCTTTACCTTTTCTACTCAACTAACAACACCCCTCCCATCTGAGAGCTGTCAGTCTGTTTCCTGTATCTATGAGTCTGTTTTCATTTTGTTTCTTAGTTTATTTTGTTCATTAGATTCCACATATAAGTGAAGTCATATGGTATTTATATTTCTCTGACTGTCTTATTTCACTTAGCATAATACACTCCATGTCCATCCATGCTGTCACAAAAGGTAATGTTTTGTTCTTTTTTAAGGCCAAGTAATGAGTCGTATTTCACTGTGTAAATGTAATCAACTACTGATAGGCACTTGGACTACTTCTAAATCTTGGCTATGATAAATAACTGCAATGTACATTTGGACTCATATATTCTTTCAAATTAGTGTTTCAGGTGTCTTTGCATTTATTCCCCAAAGTGGAATCTCTAGGTCAAAAGGCAGGTCCATTTTTAACTTTTTTGAGGAAACTCCATACTCTTTTCCACAGTGGCTACACCAATCTGCAATCTCACACACAGTGAGTGAGGTTTTCCTTTTCTCCACATTCTCATCAGCACTTGTTGTTTGTTGATTTATTGATGATAGCCATTCTGACAGGTGTGAGGTGATGTCTCATTATTTTAAAATTTGCATTTCTCCGATGAATAGTGATATTGAGCACCTTTTTATATATTGGCCATCTGTATGTCCTCTTTGGAGAAGTGTGAATTCTGGTTATTTGTCCTTTTCTTAATTGAATTGTTTGTTTGGGGTTGAGTTGTATAAATGTTTTATGAATTTGGACATTAACACATTATCTGATGTACCATTGGTAAATACGTTCTTCCATTCAGTGGGTTGTCTTTTCATATTCTTGATGGTTTCCTTTGCTGTGCAAAAACTTTTTAGTTTAGTTTGATGTAGTCCCATGTATTTATTTTTTCTTTTGTTTCCCTTGCCCAAGTAAATATACTCCAAAAGATATTGCTAGGAGTGGTAAGTTTTATTCTAGGACATTTACAGTTTTGAGTTTTACATGTAATTTTTAATCCATTTTGAGTTTATTCTTATGTATGTTTTAAGAAGGTGGTGTAGTTTTATTTTTTTGCCTGTTTCTGTCCTATTTTTCCAACAGTATTTATTGAATAAATTGTTTTCATGATGTTGTATGTTTTTGCCTCTTATGTCAAATATTAAATAAACATAACAGTGTGAGTTTATTTTGGGCTCTCTGTTCTTTTCCATTGATCTATATATATGTTTTTATGCCAGGACCATGCAGTTTTTATTATTATGGCATTGTTGTGTAGTCTATCAGGTAGTGTGATTCCTCCAACTTAGTTCTTCTTTCTCAAGAATGCTGTGGCTATTTAAGGTCTTTTGTAGATCCATATCAATTTTCAGAATATTTGTTCTCGTTCTGTGAATACTCTATTGGTATCTTGATAGAAATTGCATTGAGTCTATAGATTGCTTTGGGTAGTATGGACATTTTAATGATATTAATTTTTATATCCACAAACTATATATACATTCAGTTATTTCTATCTTTTTCAGTTTCTTTCTTCAATGTCTTATAATTTTTCAAGGACTGGTTTACATTCTTGATTAAATTTATTCCAAGGTATTTTATTTAGTTTATTTTTATTGCGGAAGATATTACAAATTTTTTCAACCCCCTCCCACCTCCCTTTGCCTGGCTCCCACCCCATCCTAGGTCTTCACTGCACTATTGTCTTTGTCCATGGGTTATGCATATGTTAATATCTTTCTGACTTTCCCCCCCTTACCTCTGAGACCTGTCAGTCTGTTCCATGCTTCCATGTCTCTGGATGTATTTGTTTGTCAGTTTATTTTGTTCTATAGACTCAACATTTAATGAGATTATGTGATCTTTGTCTCTCTCTGACTGCCTTATTTTCCTTAGCATAATAATCTCCAGATCCATCCATGCTATCTCAAAGGTTAAGAGATCCTTCTTTTTTTACAGCTGCATAGAATTCCATTGTGTAAATATACCACAACCTTTTTATCCAATCATCTACTGATGGGCTCTTGGGTTGTTTCCAGATCTTAGCTATTGTAAATTGTGCTGCTATGAACATAGGGATGCATATATTCTTTCAAATTATTATTTCAAGCTTCTTTGGATATATTCCCAGAAGTGGGATTTCTTGGTCAAATGGAAGTTCCATTTTTAATTTTTGAAGAAACTTCCACGACAATTGGACTGTTCCAGTCTGCATTCCCACAGCAGTATACTAGAGTTCCTTTCCCCCCACATCCTCCCCAGCACTTGTCATTTGTCAATTTGTTGATGGTAGCTATTCTGGCAGGTGTGAGGTTATTTTAATTTGCATCTCTGTGATGATTAGTGACATTGAGCATTTTTTTATACGTCTCTTGGCCATTCCTATGTCCTTTTTGGAGACTGTCTATTTAGATCCTTTTCCTGTTTTTAATTGGAATGTTTGTCTTCCTTTTGTGGAATTGTATGAGTTCTTTATATATTTTGGAAGTTATTGCCTTATCAGATGTATCATTGGTAAGTATGTTTTCCTATACAGTGGGCTCCCTTTTTAATTTGTGAATGGTTTTCTTTGTTGTGCAGAAACATTTTAGTCCCATTTGTTTATTTTTTCCTTTGTTTTTCTTGCCCTAGGAGGTGCATAAATAAAACTCCTGCTAAATGAGTTTTTACTGCCTATGTTCTCTTCTAGAATTTTTATTGTTTCCCAACTAACATTTAAATCTTTCATCCATTTTTGAGTTTATTCTTGTGCATGGTGTAAGTTGGTGGTATAGTAAAATTTTTTCCATGTACCTGTCAAATTTTCCCAGCACCATTTATTGAAGTCACTGTCTTTACTCCATTGTATGCTTTGCCACCTTTGTCAAATATTAATTGACCATAATGGTGTGGGTCAATTTCTGCGGGGCCTGTTCTTTTTCACTGATCTATATGCCTGTTCTTGTGCTATTACCAGGCTGTGTTGATTACAAATGGCTTTGTAGTATAGTTTGATATCCGGTACTGTAATACATTCAACTTTGCTCTTCTTTCTCAAGATTGCTGGAGCTATTTGGGGTCGTTTTTGGTTCCATATAAACTTTTGGAATATTTGTTGTAGATCTGTGAAATATGCTGATGGTATTTTAATAGGTATTGCATTGAATCTATAGATTGCTTTGAGGAATATGGACATTTTAATGATGTTTACTCTTCTAATCCATGAACAATGTATTTGCTTCCACTTGTTTGTATCTTCCTGTATTTCTTTTTTTCAGTGTCTTCTAATTTTACAAATACAGGTTTATTACCTCCTTGTTAAGTTTATTCATAGAATTTCTTGTTGTTGCAATGGTAAAAGGTACTGTTTTGATTATTTTTAGTTTCTCTTTCTGAGAGTTCATTATTGGTACATAAAAATGTCATCAATACTGGATGTTAATTTTATATCTTGCATCTTTGCTGAATTCATTTATTAAATCTAGTAGTTTTTTGGGGGAATCTTTAGGGTGCTCTGTATACAGTATCTTGTCATCTGCAAATAAGGGAGGTTTTACTTCTCCTACTTCAATTTAGGTGTCATTTATTTTTCCTTATTTTCTGATTGCTCTGGCTATGTTCAATAAGAGTGCTGTAGGTGGACTCTCTGTCACTTTGCTGATATCAAGGGAAATGCTTTTAATTGTTGCCCATTGAATATGACGTTGGCTGTGGGTCTGTCATATATGGCCTTTATTACATTGAGGTATGTTTTCTCTATTCCCACTGTGCTGAGAGTGTTTATCATAAATGAGTGCTGGATTTTCTCAAATGTTTTTTCTGCATCTTTATATATGATCATGTAATTTGTTTCTTTCTAGTTGTTTATGTGGTATATCATATTCTTTGATTTGTGAATATTGTACCAGCCTGGCATCCTCAGAATAAATCACACTTTGTCATGGTGTGTAATCTTTTTAGTGTATTGCTGGATCCATTTTGCTAATATTTTGTTGAGAATTTTAGCATCTATGTTCATCAGGGATATTGGCTTATGATGTTCTTTCTTTGTGCTGTCTTTATCTGGTTTCACTATTAGGATAATGCTGGTCTCATAAAATGGGTCTTTTCTACTCTTGAAATTTTTGGAGTAGTTTGAGATGGATAGGTGTTAGATGTTCTTTGAATGTTTGGTAAAATTTACCTGTGACATTACAGTCCGAGGCATTGTTTGTTGGGAACTTTCTTTCTTTTTATTAAATTTATTGGGGTGACATTGGTTAATAAAATTATAAAGTTTCAGGTGTACAATTCTATAATACATCATCTGTATATTGTACTGTGTGTTCACCACCCCAAGTCAAATATTTTTAAAAGTGTTTTTATTACTGTTCCAATTCTATTAGTTTTAATTGGTCTATTCAGATTTTTCTGATTCTTACTAATTTAGTTATGGAAGATGGTATGTTTCTCAGAATTTACCCATTACATCCAGATTGTCTAAATTTTTGGCATACAGTTGTTTGTATTATTTTCTGACATTCTCTATAGTTCTGTCATTGCAGTTGTTACTTGGTTTTTGTTTTTTTTTTCATTTCTGATTTAATTTGTTATAGTCCTTTCTCATTTATGCTTGACGAGTCTGGTTTAAGGTTTGTCAATATTTATTTATTTGTTTAATCCTCATCAGAGGAGTGGGAATATTTTTTTCACTGATTTTAGAAAGTGTGGAAAGGAGTGAAAATGGGTAGAGAAAAGGGGATGGGGTGAGATAGAAACATTGATGTGACAGAGATACATCCACTGGTTGCCTCCCACAGGCACTTCGATTAGGGGCAGGGATTGAACCTGCAACTCAGGTAAATGCCTTTGACTGGGAATCGAACCCATGACCCTTGTTGGGCAGGCTGGTGTTCTAACCACTGAACCATGCTGGCCAAAGCAGGTTTGTCAATTTTATTTATCTTTTTAAAAAACCAGCTTTTTGTTTCATTTATCCTCTGTCTTTCTTTTAAAGATTGTATTTAATTTACTTTTGCTCTAATCTTTATTCTTTCCTTTCTTTTACTCCCTTTGGACTGTGTTTGTTGTACTATTTCTAATTTCTTTATGTGTAAAGTTAGATTGTTTATATGAGATTTTTCTTGTTTATTGAGAGAGGCCTGTAGTGTTATAAATTGTCCTGTTAGGACTGCTTTCACTGTTTTCTATAGCTTTTGGGTTGTTGTGTTTTCATTTCATTTGATTGAAGGTATCTCTTTACTTATTCATTGATCTAATTTTTTAACCCATTCATTGTTTGGTAACATGTCATTTAATCTCCATGTCTTTGCGTTTTTTTCCGTGTTTGTGTTTTTTTTTTGGTGTGTGTGTGATTAATTTCTCATTTCATACCATCATGGTCAGAGAAGATGCTTGATATGATTTCAGTCTTCTCAAATGTATTAAGGCTTGTTTTGTGTCCTAACATGTGGTGTTTCCTAGAAAATGTTCCATATATATTGAAAAGAATGTATATTCTGCTGCTTTGGGGTGGAATGTTCTGAAGATATAATTTAAATCCATATATTCCAGTGTGTCATTTAAGATTGCTCTTTCCTTGTTGATTTTCTGTTTAAAAGATCTATACATTGATGCCAATGGGGTATTAAAATCCCCAAATATGACTGTATTGTTGTCAATCCCTCCCTTCATGTCCTACAAAATTTGCTTTATATATTTAGGTGCTCCTATGTGGGTGCATATATGTTTATAAGGGTTATATCTTCTTGTTGAATTACTCCATTTATCATTATGTAGTGTCCTTCTTTTTCTCTTTCTATAGCCTTTATTCTAAATTATGTTTCCTTTGATATAATTATTATTGTCCTCACCTTTTTCCACTTCCATTAGCATGAAAAAATTTTTTGTCATCCCTTTACCTTTAGTCTGCTTGTATCATGCATTCTGAAGTGGGTCTTTTATAGACAGCAATATATGGGTATTGTTTTCTTATACGTTCAGGTGGGCTGTCTTTTTATTAGAGTATCTAATTCATTTACATTTAAAGTGATTCTGCCTGGCTTATTTCACTTAGCATAATTTTCTCCAGATCCATCCATACTGTCCCAAAGGGTACAAGACCCTTCTTTACAGCTGCATAGCATTCCATGGTGTAAATGTCCCACAGCTTTTTTATCCATTCATCTACTGATGGGCACTTGGACTGTTTCCAGGTCTTAGCTATTGTAAATTGAGTTGCTATGAACATAGGGGTACATATATTCTTTCTGATTAGTGTTTCAGGATTCTTAGGATACATTCCTAGAAGTGGGATCACTGGGTCAAAAAGCAGCTCTATTTTTAATTTTTTTGAGGAACCTCCATACTGTTTTCCATAGTGGCTGCACCAGTCTGCATTCTCACCAGCAGTTTACTAGGGTTCCCCTTTCTCCACATCCCTGCCAGCACAAGTCGTTTGCCTGTATTGGTGTCTCTCAAGTCTCAATATCTAGTATAGTTTTTGTCTTGTTAATCAGGGCCATAGTTCCAGTTAAATATTACTATATCAAGCTGCATTTATAACAGAAATTGTAAGCTTTGCCTGTCACAGAGTGAATTCCTCATCTTCTCTAAATATCATCTACTCAGCCTAACTCCAGTCACAGTTAATAGCATCAATTGGCCCAATTGTGTGCCCAGAAACCTTGCACTCATTGTATATTTCTCTCCTCCTCTCACCTTAATCAATGAACCAACTAGTTTAATCTCTTCTCCCTCTGAGATTTTCCTTCCTTTCTTGTATACTGCCTCTGCCTTAGCTTTGAACCTCTATTTCTCCCCCTGACTTAGCAACCACTTCAGAACTGGTCTGGCTCTTTCTAGCTCCACCTTCTCAAAATTTTCTTCACAATATGGAAAGATTTGCTTTTCTTTTCTTTTTAATTTTTAAATTTTATTTTTGTTTAAAGTATTACAAATGTCCCTTTTTCTCCCCAGTGACCCATTCCACCCCGTCCCATCTCCTTCCCCAGTCCCTCCCTCCACCATTGTCTGTGTCCTTGGGTTGTGCATATATGCATGTAAATTCTTTGGTTACTCTCTCCCCCTCCACCCAACTGCCCAAGTGCCCATCAGTACATGAGTGGATAAAAAAACTGTGGGACATATACACCATGGAATACTACGCAGCTGTAAAGAAGAAGAATCTCGTGCCCTTTGGGACAGTATGGATGGACCTGGAGAAAATTATGCTAAGTGAAATAAGCCAGCCAGAGAAAGACAAACATCACATGATCTCGCTTATACATGGAATCTAAAGAACTTAATAAACTGATAAACAGAATAGATTCAATGACATGGAAGCAAAGATTTACTTTTTTGAAAACACAACTTCAATTATAGCATGCTCCACAGAAGATATGACCACCTGCCTATCTTGTCTCTAGCCTCACTTTCTATAACAACCTCAATGGGCATTCTCCACTCTAATTCAGCTACACTGCTTGCTGAAGGCTCCATTTCCTCTCATGCCTTTAAATTATTATTTCCAATTTTGGCTCTGTTACATGTCTTAGCTTCCCTTCTCTGCTAAGCCTCCTATACAACTGTTGTCCCTTAAGACCTGGTACAATCATCCTCTCTTTTTATAAGATCTACTGGCTTTATTCCCCATTTTCCTATACTCTCCATTGGGCCGAGTAAGACATTTTTCCTTGTGATTTAAAACAATTCTCTATTATGTATCTCAGTTGTGTCTGTGCATGTGCATGTGCGCACACACACACACACACACACACACACACACACAAGTATTATGTTTGTAAAACCTGGCACTTATGATTTTGTATTGTAATTGTTGGTTCACTGATGTATTCTTCCTACTACACCTCTTTCAAAGAAAAGATCTTATATCATCTTTGTATCCTCCCAGCATATAGTATATGCTTAATTTATAATTGCTAAATTAATAAAGGCATCCCCACAACATCTAGCTTAATCTTATATGGTATATTTGATGAAAAAATACTTCCTTTTTTTTTCTATTGATTTCAGAGAGAGGAAAGGAGAGGGAGAGAGAGATAGAAACATCAATGATGAGAGAGTCATTGATTGGTTGCCTTCTGCATACCCCTTATTGGGGATCAAACCCAAAACCTGGACATATGCCCTGACCAGGAATTGAACTGTGACCCCTTGGTTCATAGGTCAATGCTCAACCACTGAGCCATGCAGGCTGGAAGAAAATATTTCTTTTTTGGTTGCAGATTCCAATGTATGGTCTCTATGATGCCATCTTAAATTTCATGCTCACAAATTATGAGGTAATTGAGGGGTTATATTAAGCATAATCTGTGTACATATGTATTCTTATATCATGGGTTATAGCACTTTCTAACCCTATCCCAATGTAACCTAAGTAAGAGCTGGCATTCAATTCTCAGGGTCATAAGTCCCCCTGGAAAGGTCTTGCTTGCTCTATCTGCCTGACTTTGTGTTTCTGTCTCATAGGTTTCTTCACCATTTTTTTGATAGTGACAGAAAAAGAAACTATAGAGGAAAAGGACAACTTTTGTTTTATACTTGTGTCAAATGCTTGATGTAGACTCACTCCTGCCTCAGCTCAAGAACTACAGAGCTGAGGCTATTTGAAGAGAGCTGGCATGACAACAGCAACATGTCTTAGTAGAGGAGGGTTATCTGATGCTATAAAACAAAAATACAAGTATTTGGCCTGTAAGTCCAGTAGGCCCAGGTATTGCCTCAGAAACTTTCATCAGTAGCAGAGATTGCAAAACATCATAAATGAAGAATGTTTTAACAACCATATTAGCAATTTCCAGGACACATTTCCTTATTGATGGCAGGAACTCCTGCAGTGAGAGCAGGAGTAATTTTTAAATCAGGTGTTGTGGTGACACAGCAAAAAAATGCATGCATACTATATTTCCCATTCATATTTTTGGAGGCTTCTAATACCTGAAGTATCTCACCTACAGAACAGTATGGAATTGACTAATACTTACCTTCTTACACATATCAGTAAGTGGTAATACATGACTCAACAGGAGAAAACCAAAGAGATAACTGGATTTTTGAGTCAGAAAGATACTTAGAGATCATGTGACCCAACAGCTTTATTTAACAATACAATAAGATACAGAAGCTGATGTCCACAGTGCTAAAGCCATTGGTCCAAAACTGTATAAGTGTCAAAGAATTTCAGACCCATGTATATCTCCAAGGAGCCTCTACTGGGGACTCATAATTTTAGTAGAATTATCAACATTCAGGACCTATCTATACTCACCTTAGTGTCACCTCAGATGGCAATTACTGTTTCTTACATCAGTTTACAATTGACAATAAATTTGCAGTTTCTTTAGTAATTTATTTTGTTTTCTGGGTGAAGACTAATAGAGAGTCTTCTTTCTAATGCTTTGTTATTCACTCTCATCACCCCTCATTCTATATGGCCCACTGGTCTAAACACAATGGCCCTTGAGAAATGCTATTGCTCTCAGACTAAAAGAACACTAGAACTTTCAAACATAAGAAAGCAAAAATTCTAGATCTTACCATTCTAGATGGTTTTCCACAAATGCAGACATGGGACTGATTTGCACGGTGTAAGTATCATTTGCAGAATATTCAAAGAGTCCATAGTAAGGGTTAAAGAGCTCCTGAGACAAAAGGAAGAAGAACTCTCTCGAAGGACCACTGTAATCCAGGCTGCAAAGGAAACAGAGGTCTGGGAATCTATTATGAACAGGAGGTAGGGGACCTACCACTATCTGGGTGCTATTGTGCTCTTTCAGAGTCAGTACTGGGGAATGTCAAGAGCAACCTTGGCTCTTTAGAGTGGATCCCAATGGAAGTATTAATTTGCTATAGAAAATGAGGAGTGGTTATTGGCTTGGGGAAGTTTTTATTCAGATTTCCATGAGTGAACACTTATGGCAATGTTCCTTAATTTTTTTTATCATATAATACCTGTTGGATAAAACACAAAGCTGTCCCATTAAAAACAAGGACTTAGTTGAAAAAGCACAAGAGAATTTCCTGTGACAGTGTGTGTATGTGAGCATATGTGCATATGTGTGAATTAAAAAGCTTTCCAAGTTCATTCTGATATGCCCTTCTATGGTTGAGATGATTTTCCATGAAATCACTCAAATTATAAAACAAATTTGGTATGCAGTTGTATATGCACACTTTAGGAGGAAGAGTTTTTTGATCAGATACTCAGAAGTGTACAGCACCTGAAAAAGTAAAGATCCAGTAGTTTAGAGCAGTATTTTTGGTTTATACTTTGAACATGTACCTTAGACCCTAGGACTTGGCAATAATCTTAGGCTTTTAAAGAACATGAAATCTAAAGCTTGGTAATACCTGGAGAAAGAGCTCCCAAAAAGACACAATTAAAATCACCTTGGGGCAAAGGCTTAGAGCTACTCTGCTTCTTTTTGAGAAAAATCACCCAAGATCAAAGGGATTTGGTCCACCACACTGAGATGTTTGCATAAAATTACTGGTGCCTCACCCTTCTTCTCCAACAAAGGTGATGTAGAGCTTGTTTCGCTGGAGCTCCTTCCGGGAATAGGCCATAACCTGATTGAAAGTTCCTTCCAACAAGTGGTCCCGACGAATGATGAGCCTAGGAAGAAATAGAAATCACATGGGTGTTGAGCAGTGGCTTGAAGCTCTGCTGTTGGAGAATGTTCTAGGTGAGTCATGAGTGCACAGATCTTACTTCCTAGACTCTCCATGAATGTTCAGATTGCATTAGTTAAGCAACGGCCTTTTTAAAAACATTGACAGCACAAGGACAATGTGTATGCTTTTATAATTAGATACATTCCATCCTATTGGACTGCTTTTTGGATTTTTTTAATCAATTGCAAAAAGAATCTCTTCATTTGAATTCCTGAGTTTGAGTTTGGCTTTTCAGGAAAAAATAATAAACCCAGAAGGAGAAAAAAACCAAAACTTTTTAGACTCTTATCAAAAAGTTACAATGAGTCCATGAATTAGACTAATGAATTAAATATGTCCCCCCCCAAAAAAAGTTTTTGTTATTTAGATCTAGATTTGTTGTTTCATGAAAAGGTCTATCATTGAATTTATTATTTATTTATTTATTTATTTATTTATTTTTATTTATTTATTTATTTATTACTTTTTATTCAAAATGTTACAGATGACCATTTTCCTCCTCATTGACCAATTCCACCCCACCTCACTCCTATCTTCAGTCCCTCACCACACCATTGTATGTGTCCTTGGGTTATGTATATATGCACATAAATTCTTTCGTTTATCTCCCCTCCCCTACTCCCCCTTTCCCTTGGAGATTCATCTGTCTGATCCATGCTTCCATGTCAGTGAATCTATTCTGTTCATCAGTTTATTAAGTTCTTTAGATTCCACATATAAGGGAGATCATATGTTGTCTTTCTCCACCAGGCTTATTTTGCTTAGCATAATATTCTCCAGGTCCATCCATACTGTCCCAGAGGGTACAAGATCCTTCTTCTTTACGGCTGCATAGTATTCCATGGTGTAAATGTCCCACAGCTTTTCTATCCACTCATTTACTGATGGGCACTTGGGCTGTTTCCAGATCTTTAACTATTATAAATTGAGTTGTTATGAACATAGGGGTGCATATATTCTTTCTGATTAGTGTTCAGGATTCTTAGGATATATTCCTACAAGTGGGATCACTAGGTCAAAAGGCAGTTTCAGTTTTAATTTTTTGAGAAACCTCCACACTGTTTTCCATAGTGGCTGCATCAGTCTGCATTCCCACCAGCAGTGTACTAAGGTTTCCATTTCTCCACATCCTCCCAAGCACTTGTTGTTTGTTGATTTGTTGATGGTAACCATTCTGACAGGTGTGAGGTGATAACTTATAATCATTTTAATTCACATCTCGATGATGATTAGTGATGTTGAGCATTTTTTCATGTCTCTTGGCCATCTGTATGTCCTCTTTGGAGAAGTGTCTATTCAAGTCTTTCCCATTTTTTAATTGGACTGTTTGTCTTCCTCTTGCTGAATTGTATGACTTCTTAGTAGACTTTGGAAATTAACCCCTAATCAGATATATCCTTGGAAAATATGTTCTCCCATACGTTAGGGTTCCTTTGTATTTTGAGGCTGATTTCTGTTGCTGTGCAGATTTTTTTTTTTTTAATTTGCAAAGATTTTATTTTATTTTAATTATTTATTTTACTTTCTTTTTAAAAATTTTATTTTTGTTTAAAATATTACAGATGTCCCTTTTTCTCCCCAATGCCCCATTCCACCCCGTTTCATCCCTCTCCCCAGTCCCTCTTTCTACCATTGTTGTTGTCCTAAGGTTGTGCATATGTGCATACTAGGATTCCCATTTCTCCACATCCTTGCCAGCACAAGTCGTTTGTTGATTTGTTGATGGTAGCCGTTTTTACAGGTGTGCAGTGATACCTCATTGTGGTTTTAGCGATGTTGAGCATTTTCTCATATGTCTCTTGGCCATCTGTATGTCCTCTGTGGAGAAGTGTCTATTCAGGTCTTTTGCCCATTTCTTAATTAGGTTGTTTGTCTTCCTCTTGCTGAGTAGTATGAGTTCTTTGTACACTTTGGAAATTATCAGATACATCCTTGGCAAATATGTTTTCCCAGACTGTGGGGTTCCTTTGTGTTTTGAGGTTTTTTTCTTTTGCTGTGCAGAAGCTTTTTAGTTTGATGTAGTCTCATATGTTTATTTTTTCTTTTGTTTCTCTTGTCCTAGGAGATATATCAGTGAAAATTCCACTACTTGGAATGTCTGTGACTTTACTGCCTATGTTTTCTTCCAGGATTTTTATGGTTTCATGACTTACATTTAACTCTTTTATCCATTTTGAGTTTATTTTTGTGTATGGTGAAAATTGGTGGTCTAGTTTCATTTTTTACATGTATCCAATTTTCCCAGCACCACTAATTGAAGAGACTGTCTTTACTCCATTGTATGCTCTTGCCTCCTTTGTCACTTGTCAGATATTAACTGACCAGAATGGCGTGGGTGTATTTCTGGGGTATCTCTTCTGTTCCATTGATCTATAAGCCTGTTGTTGTACCAATACCAGGTGGTTTTGATTACAATGGTTTTGTAGTATAGTTTGATGTCTGGCAAAGTGATCTCTCCCACTCTGTTCTTTTTTCTCAAGATGGCTGCAGCTCTTCGGGGTCTTTTTTGGTTCCATGTAAATTTTTGAAATGTTTGTCCTAGATCTGTGAAATATGCTGTTGGCATTTTAATAAAAATTGCATTGAATTTATAAATTGTTTAGGGTAGTATGGACATTTCAATGATATTAATTCTTCCAATCCATGAACATGATATATTCTTCCACTTGTTTATATCTTCTTCTATTTCTTTTTTCAGTGTCCTGTAGATTTCCAAGTACAGGTCTTTTACATCTTTGGTTAAGTTTATTTCCAGGTATCTTATTTTTTCAGTTACAATGGTAAATGGTATTGTTTTTGTAGTTTCTCTTTCTGAGAGTTCATTGTTTTTCTATAAAAATGCTACCGATTTCCGGATGTTTTTTTGTATCCAGCTACCTTGTGAAATTCATTTATCAAATCTAATAGTACTTGGTGGAGTCTTCAGGGTTTTCTATGTAGAATGTCATGTCATTTGCAAATAATGACAGTTTTACTTCCTCCTTTACAATTTGGATACCTTTTATGTTTTCTTCCTGTCTGATGGCTGTTGTAAGGACTTCAAATACTATGTTGAATTAGAGTGGTGAAAGTGGACATCCCTGTCTTGTTCTTGTTTTTAAAGGAAATGGTTTTAGTTTTTGCCCATAGAGTATGATGTTGGCTGTAGGTTTGTCATATATGTCCTTCATTATATTGAGGTGTGTTCCTGTTATTCTCACTTTGTTGAGGCTTTTTATCAAAAATGGGAACTCACTTTTTCAAATGCTTTTCTGCATCTATTGGTATGATCTTATGATTTTTGTACTTCACTTTGTTTATGTGACATATCACATTTATTGATTTGCAGATATTATACCAGCCTTGCAGCCCTTCAATAAATCCCAATTGGTCATGGTTTATGATCTTTTTAATGTATTGCTGGATCTGACTTGCTAGTATTTTAGTGAGGATTTTAGCATCTATATTCATCAGGAATACTGGCCAGTAATTTTCTTTCTTTGTAGTGTCTTTATCTGGTTTTGAGATTTGAAGGATGCTTTCCTCATCAAAAAAGTTTGGAAGGTTTCCCTCCTCTTGAATTTTCTGGAATAGTTTGAGAAGATTAAGTGCTAATTTTTCTTTGACTCTTTGGAAAAACTCACCTGTAAGTCCATCTGGTTAAGGACTTTTGTTTGCTGGGAGTTTTTTGATTACTGCTTCAATTTCATTGGTTGTTATTGGCCTATTCAGGTTTTCTTTCTCCCCTTGATTAATTTTGGGAAGACTGTATGCTTCTTGGAATTTGATCATTTCACCCATGTTGTCCAGTTTGTTGGCAAATAGTTGCTCATAGTATTTTCTTACAATCCTTTGTATTTCTGCTGGGTCAGTTGTTATATCGCCTTTTTCATTTCTGATTTTATTTATTTGGGTCTTCTCTCTTTGTTTCTCAAGTGAATCTGGATAAATGTTCATCAATCTTATTTATCTTTTCAAAGAACCAGCTCTTGGTTTCATTGAATTTTTGTATATTTTTTAGTCTCTGTGATATTAATTTTTTCCCTGATCTTTATTATTTCTTTCCTTCTATTTCTTCAGGGCTTTTATTGCTGTTCTTGTTCTACTTTTTTAAAAATAATTTTATTTATTTATTTATTTATTTATTTATTTATTTATTTATTTATTTATTTTTAAAATATATCTTTATTGATTTCAGAGAGAGGAAGGGAGAGGGAGAGAAAGAGAGATATAAACATCAATGATGAGAGAGTCATTGATTGGCTGCAGCCCACAACCCAGGTATGTGCCCTGACCCGGAATTGAACCCCGATCGCCTGGATCCTAGGTCGATGCTCAATCGCTGAGCCACGCCCGACTGGGCTTGTTCTACTCTTTTTAGTTGTTGTGTTAGATTGTTTAGTAGAACTTTTTCTTGTTTCTTGAGGTATGCTTGTAATGTTAGGAACTTTCCTCTCAGGACTGCTTTTGCTGTGTTCCATAGATTTTGAGTTGTTGTCTGTTCATTTTCTTTTTTTCCCAGTAAGAGTTTGATTTCTTCCTTGAGCTCATTGGTAACCTATTCACTGTTCAATAACATGCTATTTAGCCTTCATATGTTTGAATATTTTTGAGTTTTTTTTATAGTGGTTAATTTCTAGTTTCATGACATTGGGATCTGAAAAGATGCTTGATATGATTTCAAATTTTATCAACTTGTAGAGACTTGCCTTGTGCCCTATCACATGGTTTATTTTTGAGAATATTCCATGTGCACTTGAGAATAATGTGTATTGTGCATCTTTGGGATGAACTATTCTGTAAATGTCAATTAAATCCATTAGGTCTAGTGAATCATTTAAGGTCTTTGTTTCCCTGTTGATTTTTGTCTTGATGATTTGTGCAATGCTGGCAGTGAGGTGCTAAAGTTCCTCACACTATGATTGTGTTGCCATCAATCTCCTCCTTAAAGTCCACCAAGAAATTTTTATATATTTAAGTGCTCCTATATTAGATGCATATATATTGATAAGGGTTATATCCTCTTGTTAGATTTATCCCTTTAGAATTATGTAGTGACCATTTTGTTTTTTGTTATGGTCTTTATTTTAAAGTTTATTTCATCAGAAATAAATATTTCTATTCCAGCTTTTTTGTTGTTTGTTTGTTTCCATTTGCATGGAGTATTTTACTTTATCCCATCACTTTTAACCTGTGTGAATCTTTTGCTCTCGGGTGGGTCTCTTGTAGACAGCATATATTTAGGTTCTGTTTTCTTATCCATTCAGCTACCCTATGTCTTTTGATTGGATCATTTATTCCATTTATATTTAAGGTTACTATTGATATATACTTATTTCATGACATTTTCCACTTTATGTTGATGTACCTTTTTCTCAAAATTTTTCTTTTTCTTAGAGCAGTCCTTTTAGCGTTTCTTGCAATGCTGGTGCGATGATACTGAACACCTTTAGCTTTCTTTTGTCTGGGAAATTCTTTATTTCACCTTCAGTTTTAAATGATAACCATTCTGGATAGAGTTCTTGGTTGCATGTTCATGCTTTTCATTATTTTGAGAACTTCATGCCACTTCCTTTGGCCTGAAGTGTTTCTGTTAAGAAATCTGCTGCCAGCCTTATGGGGGTTCCTTGTAGGTCACTGCTTGTCTCTCTCTTTCAGCCCATAATATTCTCTCTTTGTTCTTGATATGTGTCTTGCAGTGGGTCTCTGTGAGTCCCTCTTGTTTCGAACCCTCTGTGCTTCCTGAGCTTGTGTGGCTTTCTCCCTCTCCAGTGTAGGGAAGTTTTCTGTCTTTATTTCCTCCACCAAGTTCTGTATCACTTTTTCTCTTGCTACCCCATATTATGTGAATGTTGTTTCCTTTTATGTTGTGCCAAAGTTCCCTTTGACTGTCCTCATGCTTTTTAAGTGCTTTTTCTTTTTGCTGCACTGATAGTGTTTTTTTTTTTCTACTTTATCTTCTAAGTCACTTATTCTATCTTTTACTTCATTGAGCCTGCTTTTAATTCCTTCCAGTGTATTCTTGATATCAGAGAGAGTTTTATTCATTTCTCCTTGGTTTTTATTTATGATATTTAGCTATCTTTTCATGTTTTCACTAAGTTCCTGGACCTTTCCATTAAGTGTCTTGTTGTTCTTATTAATTTCCTTGAGCATCTTTATAACTATTACTCTGAACTCTATTTTTGATAACTTGCTTAACTTTATCTCATCAAGGGCTTTTTATTGTGATTTTCCATTTTCTTTAGTTTATGGGTTGTTTCTTTGTCTCTTCCCATTTTGGTGGCTCTTACTGTCTCTCTGTATATTAGACATATTTGCTGTCTCCTAGTTTTGAGGGGTGGAATTTTGTAGTGTGAGTCCATTGGAGCCCAGAGGTGTGTTTTCCATATAATTCTCAGCTATTTGATCTGGGTTGTGTCTCTTTTTTTGGGTGTCTCTTTTGTGGGTTCTTTGGGCTCTCTTGTTGTGATTGTGTCTTGATTGTTGTTGACCTGTTCTTGAAAAGACTCTCCTCTGAGTTTGAATAACTGTGTGTCTCAGTCCCAACCACATCATGTGAGCTGTTGTACAGGTGTTGGAAAGCCAAGACAATACACAACCAAACTGCCAGAAAACAAGCAGTATTTTACTGAATATCCTGACAATCACAATAGAAATATCCCAAGTGAAAGTAGAATTGGGAGAGTGAAGAACAGAAGTGCTAAAGAAAGATAGAGACAATAAATAGAGGGAGAGAGAAAGAAAGAGAAAAGAATATTATTGCTTATAGTAATGAAAAATTTAAAAAAATTATAAAATAAAATGAAAAGTAAAAAATAGAGAAGCTTCTGGGAGATAAAAGGGGAAGGGAAAGGATTCTGAAAGAAAGGCAAATAAAAAATTAAGGGTAGAGCATAAGAATAGAAAAATACTTGAAAAATAAAAAATAAAAATACAATACAGAGACAAACAGAAACAAAACAAACAAACCAAAAGACAGGAAGACGGAGAATAAAAGAAAAAATACAAAAAAGAAAGTAACATGTTATGCCAATGGAACAAGAAGAGAGAGAGAGGGAGAGAGATAAAGCAAGGGCAGGGAAGGTGTTCAATAAGAGGTATAGGGAAAAAAATGGAGAAAAGCAGTAAACTTATTGATTATAATGATAATGTCCCAGCAATTAAGCAGAGAATATTAATAAAATATTGATAATAGAACAAAAAACAAAACAAAGTAAAAGAAAAAACAACAAACCAACCAAAGCTAAACAAGAATTTTAAGAAATTAATTTAAAAATTAAAAATAATAAAAAAATTAAAATAATTTTTTTCTTTTTTCTAAAAAAAAAAAAGTCAATCAGGTGAGTTTCTTTTGGGCAGCTTATGTTGTCTGAGGCTCACTCTTTGTATCTTCATTTCAGTTCTCCTGGGTGGTACTTGTGTATTAGCTAATGTCAGGAGCTGTCTTGGTTTGGCTCTGGTGTCCTCAGTTGGCTGATATGAGCCTCTATGTGGACTATCTCCACTTGTCAGCTATTTTGCCTCCCCCTTGTGGTTGCCTGGTCTTACTCCAGTGTCTTCTGAAGAACCTTTAGGGTGCAGGCTGGCTAGTGTAGCTCAGGATATTGTCAGGAACTCACTGTGTGGAAGTTAGTGTCTGCTTCAAAGCCAACTCCTACGTCTCTATACTATCTTCTAATTCTACTTCCCCATAAACTGGCCTGCTGCAGTTTCAGAATGACTTCAGTCTGTTGCTTTTTCTATATGGGAAGTTTTAGTAGCCTGGGCTCAGTGGGCTTGATTTCAGTGGGAGTGGTGTTCCTAGCCTGCAGGAGAGGTAGGTGTGCTCCATCCCTCCATTTTCAGATCTGGTTGGCTGATCTCACAGGGTGCTCATTTCAAACTCCCTACACAGCAATCACAAACCCCAGCTTTCGCTGGCCTGTCTCCCCAATGGAAGCCAAGAAGGTGGATACCTGTTCAGCAATCAAAAACTCAAAAACACACAAAACAACACACAAAGAGAGAATCTGCCCTGCCAAGTCCTATTGCCCCCACACCTTGGTACCAAGCAGGGTGTGTCACAGAGTCAACCCCATGCAGGTCCCCTGCATAGCTGGTCTCAGTAAAGCTGAGGCAGCTTTTTTGGCACTGTCACAGCTCCCCTCAGAATGTGTCAAAAATTTCAGGTTCTCCACACTGGCAGCGTTAGTGGCTGGAGCCTCAACCTTCCCCACTGGAAGCTCTGTTGGCTTGAGTCCTGATTCATCCTTCTGGTGGCTCTGGTCCTTCTCTGGCAGCAGGAGTGTTGTCTTCCCCTTCCCCATGCCACACAGATCAAATGCTTTCTGGGGTTCTACACAATGCCTTACAGGAAGGCAGAGGGTTCTTATATGTAGCTGCTCAGTGCTTTCCTGTGCCCCTTTCTATTCAGGAGCCACACACTGTGGGACAGCTTTTCTTATGGTTGGCACTTAGTGTGAAAGATGACTATGGGTTCACCATTACAAGCTTTGTTTTACTGGGAAGGCACGGTCCCCTTTTCACAAGCACACTGTTCCCCTGGCTCCCTCTGCCTGCCCTACACAGGTTCTCCTTCCCATATCCTCTGCTCTGGGTTTGAGATCCTAGCTTTTGGATGCCAGTCCACATTCCCAAGGGGAGGGAGCTTTGCAGCCTCCAGCCTTAGGGCCTCAGGGCCCAGCACAGGCTTCAGGGGGGACTCCTCCTTTATAAACTCTCCCCTCTTACCAGACTCTATGATGTTTCTTCAGTGCTCCCTACTCAAAAAATGTCCACTCTGGTTTACTTCTCTGTTTTTTTCCAAGCTGGTTATGCAGTAATAAATTGAGTCTGAGGCTGGAAGCATGAGTGTTCTGCTTCTTTTCATAGCAAAGCCATCTTCTTGGAACCTCATTGACTTTCTATGAAATCTCATGTGTTTTCTTTCAGACCATTCTCTTTCCTTCCCTTTCTGCCTCCTCTTCAATTTCTTAACGTTTTTCTTTTTTCTTCTCAACTTCATAACTTTTTTTCTTCCTCTTTACTATGAGCATACCTGTTACCACACCATGGTATCCAATCTCCAAAATAATATTACAAAGGTATAGAGGAGAAAAAGATTTAAAAAGCAATCATCTGAGTTCAGTGCCAAGTACTGGAGCACTCACTTAATTTTCCCTGGACCCTGACCAAATCCTTTGGCTTCCAGTTTTCGGTAGAAATTACGGAGCTTGGCCTCAAAGTCTCTCCGGTAGGGTGAAGGGGCTCTTGCACTGGCCCTCTGTAAACCTGCAGAGAGAAGTACATGAGCTGAAGGTCAACAGTTTATCAAAGAACAAATACACAGAACCATGGTAGATGAAGGACTGACCAGAAGCACATTCCTGTGTCTTCATATTTTTTCTCCAAGAAGTTTCCTTTAATTTCAATGACTCCTTCAGTTATTTTTATAATAAATAGAAATAATATAATAAAGAAAACAATTCTGATGACCATAAATATTTTTTTCCACTACACTTCAAGTCATATTTCTCTTAAAAAATATTTTGAGCATACTTCTTGGCTCAGTTGCACTTAAATAATCTAAAACAACATAAACTAAACTAGACTAAACTTTTCTTGTAAGTCACTGTATTACAAGAAGTGATTATAACTCTAATTAGGCAACTGTAATATATATGTATGTTGTATTTCTCTAAGTATATTGATATTGATGCTAAAATAAACATACTTGTCCACTAAGGATCAAAGTATTTAAGAGTTTATTTTATATTACCTTGTTCTTGTTAAGCAAAATTAATAATAATTCCTTGATTATATATAGAGGAGAGTTTTTCTTTCACCTAGAGTGCTTTGTAAATGCTTTATCTTTGTACACCTTTCAATGAAAAAATTGAATAGAAAAAGTAACATTCTTCTCCAAGTTTTATAATGGCTAGAATAATTGTTTGCCCCTTCAATAACTATTTATTAATTGCTATATTTCAGATATTATATTAATAATCTAGAGAAGACTAACACCAAAAAATCATAGAAATTAGAATGTAATTACAAGTTGAGATGATTCCTATCGATGAATGAAAAGAATTCAGTTCCCTGAGATCTCAGAACACTATGGCCAGGTACAGGAAGTCTTCCCTGGAGAAGGTCTAAAGAATAATCAAGCATGAATGAGACAGTGTAAGTCAGGAAAGGCTTCCATTTAACTAGAAGAAGGGATAAGTTGGGAGAAAAAGAACAATTTAGGTCTAGTATCAGTATATGCAAAGATACTGTGGCAGAATGAAAAATGGTACTCCAGTTTACCTGGAGCACAGGTGCAAACACAAGAATGATGTAAAACAAAGCTTGAGACGTTGACAAGAGATAGATCAAGTCGAATAAGTTATACTGTGATAAGCAGTTTTGTTTAATGCTAAGCACAATAGGAAACCATTGCATGGGGTTGACATGTGACTTGAGTTATAAAAACCATCAATATCTCTATTGAAGTAGAGAGAAAAATTGAAAAGGATTAAAGTGGATTTAGACAGCCAAATTGGACTAGGAATATATAAGTGGAGAAGAGAAGTGGGTAGACTGAAGAAGAGATTAAGTCAGTGAATTATATAGGTAGTGAGGGAAAGGTGGGTTTAAGATTTTATCACTGATATGAGTCACAGCAAAATCAGTCCTAAGAAGGAAGTTCATAGCATTACAGGCCCACGTCAAGAAAGAAGAAAAATTTCTAATAAACTATCTAACACTACAATTTAAAGAATTAGAAAGAGAACAACAAGAAAAGGCCAGAGTAAGTATTTTCTGCTCAGAGCTGAAATAAATGACATAGAGACTTAAAAGAAAATACAAAAGATCAGCGGAACCAAGAGTTGGTTCTTTGAGAAGATAAACAAGATTTATAAACCTTTAGCCAGAATAATCAAGAAACAAAGGGAGAAGACTCCAAAAAATTAAAGATGAAAGAGGTGAAGTAACAACTTACACCACAGAAATACAAATGATTGTAAGAAAATACTATGAGCAACTATATGCCAACAAGCAGAACAACCTGGGAAAAATGGACAAATTCCTAGAAAAATACAATCTTTCAAAACTGAATCAGGAAGAATCAGAAAACCTGAGTAGGCCAATAACAACTAATGAAATTGAAGCAGTAATAAAAAAACAAAAAAACTCCCAGCAAACAAAAGCACTGGTTCCGACAGCTTTACAGGGGAGTTTTACCAAACATTTAAAGAAGAACTGGACTGTGAAGATGATGGCATTCTGACAAAAAGCAGAGGGCCCTAGCTCCCAGCCCAGACCCAATTTATCATGAAAATACTGCATAACCAGCTTGGTAAAACAAGAGAAATATACCTGAGTGGGCATATTTCGAGGAGGTAGCACTGAAAAAAAATCATAGAGTATGGGAAGAGAGGGGTGTTAAAAGGGGGAGTCTCCCCCAAAGTCAGTGTTGGGCTGCAAGGTTTGAGGGTTAGAGGCTGCGAATTGTGTCTGCTGTGTGGAGAGTTTGAAATGAGCACCCTGTGAGATCAGCCAACCAGATCTGGGAAAGGAGGGGCAGGGAACACCTGCCTCTCCTGCAGGCTAAGAACACCAGTCTCAATAAGAAAGGGAATAGTTCAGCTCACTGAAGCTCCAAATATCACCCCCAGGGCACAGTCCTGAGGGAGAAGGGAGAACAGCTCACAGGACTATAATATAAGAATAAAACTCTAAGGGACTGTTGGTTGGGAGCTAAAGGAAAAGCTTAAAGCCACTTCTGGAGGCTGGGCAGTCAAAGGGCTCACTGGAGTATATTTTTTTAATTGGACCCTCTCAGCCCAAGCTGCTTAAACTGCCCATACAGAAAAGGAAACAGACTGAAGTCAATCTGAAAATGCAGCAGGCCAGTTTATGGGGAAGTAGAATTAGAGGATAGTGTAGAAACTTAGGAGTTGGCTTTGAAGCAGAGACTAACTTCTCCACAGTGAGTGCCTAACAGTGAAACCTCTAAATAAGGAGAGCAATATCCTGAGCTACACTAGCCAGCCTGCACCCTAAAGACTCTTCAGAAGACTCTGGAGAAAGACCAGACAACCACAAGGGGGAAGCAAAATAACTGACAAGTGGAGGTGGTCCACATAGAGCCTCAGATCAGCTAACTACCTAAGGACATCAGAGCCAAACCTAGACAGCTCCAGACATTGGCTGATACACGTGTACCTCTTAGGAGACTGGAAATTAGTATAGAAAATAGTGAGCCTCAGACATCATAAGCTGCCCAGATGAAATTCACTTGAGTTTATTGTTTTTTTTAGAAAAAAAAGAGAAATTTTTTTTATTTTAAAAATTTTTTTCTTCATGTTTCTCTCTCTTTCTTTTTTAATTGTTCAAAATATTACAGATGTCTCTTTTTATGCCCATTGACCCATTCCACCCCCCTCCCAAGGCCCTCACCACACCATTGTCTGTGTCCTTGGGTTGGAGGCTGGCAGGCAAATAATTTTTTACATTTGTAATTAATTTTTAAATAATTTGTTTTTCTTAGTTTTTTTCTTTTTCTTTTTTTTAAATATACCTTTATTGACTTCAGGGAGAGGAAAGGAGAGGGAGAGAGAGATAGAAACATCAATGATGAGAGAGTCATTGATCAGCTGCAGCCCACAACCCTGGCATGTGCCCTGACCGGGAATCGAACCCTGATGGCCTGGATCCTAGGCCGACTCTCAACCGCTGAGCCACACCCGGCTGGACAGTTTTGTTTTTTTTGTTCTGTTATCAAGATGTTCTTGATATTCTATGCTTAATTACTGGTATATTATCAATATAAACAATAAGTTTACTGCTTTCTCTATTGTTTCCCCCATATCTCTCATTGGACTCCTTCCTTACCCTTGCCTTTTCTCTCTCTCTCTTCTTGTTCTTTTGGCTTAATTTCTTTTTTCTTTTCTTTTCTTTTCTTTTCTTTTCTTTTCTTTTCTTTTCTTTTCTTTTCTTTTTTCTTCTTTTCTTTTCTTTTCTTTTCTTTCTTCTTTTCTTTTCTTTTCTTCTTTTCTTTTCTTTTTTCTTTTTTCTTCTCTTTTCTTTTCTTCTCTCTTCTTTTCTTTTCCTTTTTTCCCCTTTTATTCTTTGTCTTCCTGTCTTTTGGTTTATTTGTTTATTTCTGTGTGTCTCTTAATTTTATATTTATTTTTCTTTTAAAAATATTTTCCTTTTCCTATGCTCTACCCTTAATTTTTTACTCACCCTTCTTTCAGAATCTTTTCCCTGCCCCTTTTATCTCCCAAAAGCTTCTCTATTTTTTACTTTTAATTTTATTATTTTTAAATTTTTCTTTACTATTAGCAATAACATCATTTTCTCTCTTCCTTTTTGTATTTATTTATTTATTTATTTATTATTATTTTTTTGTTTTAACATTTGTGTTCTCCATTCACTCTTCCAATTCTATTTTCTCTTGGTTTGTTTTCACGTGATTGTCAGGATATTTTGTAAGATACTGCTTGTTTCCCAGGCATTTGGTTGTGTTTTGTTTTGCCTTGCCTGCAGCTATACAACAGCTCACATGATGTGACTGGAGCTCAGCCACATTGTCAACTTGAGAGGAGAGTCCTCCCATGAATGGGTCAACAACAATCTAGACCCAATCACCACAAGAGAGCCTAAAGAACCCACAAAAAAGTATCACCCAGAAAGAGAACACACCTAGAGCAAATAGCTCAGAAGTATAAGGAAAACATACTTCTTGGCCCCACTAGACATGAACTATTAAGTCTCCCACAAGACTGGGAGACAGCAAATATATCTAATATACAGATACAAACACTAAAAGCCACTAAAATGGGGAGACAGAGAAACAACCCCTAAATTAAAGAAAAGAAAAAATCACCATAAAAAGATCTCGATGAGATGTAGTTAAGCAAGTTATCAGAAATAGAGCTCAGAGTAATGGTTATAAAGATGGACAAGCAAATAAGTGAGCACAAAACACTTAAAAGAAAGGTAGAGAAACTTAGTGAAAACAGAAAAGGAGCTAAATACCAGAAATAAAAACCAAGCAGAAATGAATAATACTCTGATATCAAGAATACACTGGAAGGCATTAAAAGCAGGCTCAATGAAACAGAGGATAGAATAAGTGACTTAGAAAAAAAGGTAGGAAAAAACCACTCAACCAGAGCAACAAAAAGAAAAAACTTAAAAAGCATGGGAGAGTTTAAGGGAGCTTTGGGACAACATGAAGGGAAACAACATTTGAATTACAGGGGTAGCAGAAGGGGAGAAAAGTGAGCAAAGGATAGAGAGTTGGTGAGGGAAATAATGACAGAAATCTTCCCTACGCTGGTGGGGGAGAAAGCCACACAATTTCAGGAAACACAGTGGGTTTCAAGCAAGAGGAACCCAAAGAAACCAACTCCAGACACATTATAATTAAAATGGCAAATGTCAAGGACAAAGAGAGAATATTAAGGGATGCAAGAGAGAGACAAGCAGTGACCTACAAGGAAACCCCAGAAGGCTGACAGCAGAGTTTTAAACAGAGACACTTCAGGCCAGAAGGGAGTGGCATGAAGTTCTCAAAGTAATGAAAAGCAAGAACATGCAACCAAGACTGCTTTATCCAGCAAGGCTATCATTTAAAATTGAAGGTGAAATAAAGAGCTTCCAAGACAAAAGAAGGCTAATGGAGTTCAGTACCACCAAACTAGCATGCAAGAAAAACTAAAAGGATTGCTTTAAGAAGAAATATTGAGAGAAAGGTACACTGGTATAAAGGGGATAAATTGCATTGAATAAGTATTTATCAATAGTAATGTTAAGTGTAAATGGAATAAATGTTCCAAAAAAAAAAAGACATAAGATAGCTGAATGGCTAAGAAGAGAGGACCAAAATATATGCTGTCTACAAGAGACCTACCTGAGAGCAAAATTCACACAGGTTAAAAGTGGAGGGATGGAATAAAATTTTCTATGCAAATGGAAACAAACAAACAAAAAAGCTTGAGTGGAAATACTTATTTATGACAAAATAAACTTCAAAATAAAGACCATAACAAGAGACAAGATGGTTACTACATAATTCCAAAGGGATCAATTCAACAGGAGGATATAACTCTTGTAAATATATATGCACCTATTATAGGAGTACCTATATATAAAAAAAATTATTGGTGGATTTTAAGGGGGAATATTGACAGTAACACAATCACAGTGGGGGACTTTAACACCCCACTGTCAGCATTGGAAAGATCATCAAGGCAAAAAAATCAACAGGGAAACAGAGACCTTAAAGAACACACTAGATCTAATGCATTTAATTGACATTTACAGAACATTTCATCTCAAAGCAGCAGAATATACATTCTTCTCAAGTGCCAATGGAACATTCTCAAAGATAGTCTACATGTTAGGGCACAAAGAAAGTCTCTACAAATTCAAGAAGATTGAAATCATATCAAGCATCTTCTCAGATCCCAATGCCATGAAACTAGAAATCAACCACTATAAAAAACCCCTCAAAAGTATTCAAACACATGGAGGCTAAATAGCATGTTATTAAACAATGAATAGGTTATCAGTGAGATCAAGAAAGAAATCAAACACTTCTTGGAAAAAAAGAAAATGAACAGACAACAACTCAAAATCTAAGGGACACAGCAAAAAGAGTCCTTAGAGGAAAGATCATTGCAATACAGGCATACCTCAAGAAACAAGAAAAATCTCTACTAAACTGTCTAACACAACAACTAACAGAACTAGAATGAGAGCAGCAAGAAAGCCCCAAGGAAGGAAATAATAAAGATCAAAGCAGAAGTTAATGATATAGAGATTAAAAATACAATACAAAAAAAAAGGTCAATGAAAACAAGAGCTGAGTCTTTGAAAAGATAAACAAGATGGATGAACCTTTAGCTAGACTCATCAAAAAACAAAGAGGACTGAAATAAATAAAATTAGAAATGAAAGAGGGGACATAACAACTCACCCAGCAGAAATACAAAGGATTGTAAGAAAATACTATGAACAACTATATGTCAACAAATTGGACAACCTGGGTGAAATGGATGAATTCCTAGCAGCACACAATTTCCCAAGCTTAATCAGGAAGAGTCAGAAACCTGAATAGGACAATAACAACTAATGAAATTGAAGCCGCAATCAAGAAACTCCCAGCAAACAAAAGGCGGGATTTACAGGTTACTTTTACCAAATATTCAAAAAAGAATTAACACCTATTCTCATCAAACTATTCCAGAAAATTCAAGAGGAGAGAAAATTACCAAGCTCTTTTTGTGAGGCCAAAATCATGCTAATCACAAAACCAGAAAAAGATACTACAAAGAAAGAAAATTACAGGCTAATATCCCTGATGAACATAGATGCCAAAATCTTCAACAAAATACTAGCAAGCAGATCCCCCAATACATTAAAAAATCATACACCATGAACAAGTGGGATTATTTCCAGGGATGTAAAGCTCCTATAATATTCACAAATCAATAAATGTGATATACCACATAAACAAAATGAAGGACAAAAATCATATGATCATATCAATAGATACAGAAAAACATTTGAAAAAATTCAGCACCCGTTTCTGATAAAAACTCTCTGCAAAGTGGGAATAGAGGGATCATACATCAACATAATAAGAGCCATATATGACAAACTTACAACCAACATCATACTCAATGGGCAAAAAGTAAAACCATTTCTCTTAAAAACTGGAACAAGACAGGGATGCTCACTTTCACCACTCTTATTCAACATAGTACTGGAAGTCCTTTCCATAGCCATCAGACAGGAAGAAAACATACTCCAAATTGAAAAAGAGGAGGTAAAACTGTTATTATTCACAGATGACATGATATTATACACAGAAAACCTTAAAGACTCCATCAAAGTATTACTAGGTTTGTTAAATGCATTGAGCAAGGTAGCTGAAGACAAAATTAACATCTGGAAATTGATGGCATTTTTATACACCAATAATGAACTCTCAAAAGAGAAACTAAAAAAACAATACCATTTACCATTGCAACTAAAAAAAAATAGGCTACCTAGGAATAAACTTAACCAAGGATGTAAAAAACCTGTACTCAGAAAACTACAGGATAGTGATAAAAGAAATAGAGGAAGATATAAACAAGTGGAAGAATATACCATGTTCATGGATTGGAAGGATTAATGTCATTAAAGTGTCCATAGTACCCAAAGCAATCTATATGTTCAATGCAATTCCTATTAAAATACCAACAGCGTATTTCACAGACCTAGAACAAATATTCCAAAAATTTATGTGGAACTAAAAAAGATCCAGAATAGCTACAGCCATCTTTAGAAAGAAGAACAAAGCAGGAGGAATCACTTTACTGGATATCAAACTGTAATACAAAGCCTTTGTAATCAGCTTTGGTACAGCAACAGACATATAGATCAATGGAACAGAACAGAGACCCCAGAAATAGACCCAGGCCATAATGGTCAGTTAATATTTGACAAAAGAGGCAAGAGCATACAATGGAGTAAAGACAGTCTCTTCAACAAATGGTAATGGGAAAATTGGACAGATACATGCAAAAAAAATGAAACTAGATCCCTAACTTACTCCATACACAAGAATAAATTCAAAATGGAAAAAAATTTAAATGTAAGTTGCAAAACCATAAAAATCCTGGAAGAAAGCATAGGCAGTAAAGTCATAGACATCTCACCTAGTGGTATTTTCACTGATACATCTAGGACAAGGGAAACAAAAGAAAAAATAAACAAATGGGATTATGTCAAACTAAAAATCTTCTGCACAGCAGCAAAACTCAGCCTCAAAATACAAAGGAACCCCAACGTATGAGAGAACATATTTGCCAATGATGTATTAGATACAGGGCTAATTTTAGAAGAGTGCAAAGAACTCAAACTCAAGAAATGGAAAACAAACAATTCAATTAAAAAATGGGCAAAGGACCTGAATAGACAGTTCTCTGAAGAGGACATACAGATGGCCAAGAGACATATGAAAAAATGCTCAACATCATTAATCATCATTGAGATGTGAATTAAAATGATTATAAGTTATCACCTCACACCTGTCAGAATGGTTACCATCAACAAATCTACAAACACGTGCTTGCGAGGATGTGGAGAAAGGGGAATCCTAGTACATTGCTGGTGGGAATGCAGACTTGTGCAACCACTATGGAGAACCGTATGGAGGTTCCTCAAAAACTTTAAAATGGAGTTGCCTTTTGACCCAGTGATCTCACTTCTATGAATATATCATAAGAATCCTGAAACACTAATCAGAAAGAATATATGCACCCCTATGTTCATAGCAGCGCAATTTACAATAGCTAAGATCTGGAAACAGCCCAAGTGCCCATCAGTAGATGAGTGGATAGAAAAGCTGTGTGACGTTTACACCATGGAATATTATCCAGCTGTAAAGAACAAGGATCTCATACCTTTTAGGACAGTATGGATGGACCAGGAGAATATTATGCTAAACAAAATAAGCCAAAGACAAATATCACATGATCTCATTTATATGTGGAATCTAAAGAACATAATAATCTGATGAACAAAATTTATTCAGTGACATAGAAGTTGAAACAGACTGACAAATCTCAGAGGGAAGGTGGGGGTGGGTGTTGGTGGGGAGAGATTAACCAAATAATTTATATGCATATATGCATAACCCATGGACACAGACAGTAGTGTATTGGAGGCCTGGGGCCGGTAGTGGGTTTGGGGTGGAAGGTGTCAATGGGGAAAAGAGGGGAAATCTGTAATATTTTGAACAATAAATAAAACCAAAAAAACAATTAACAAAACCACCCCTAAGAGACAGTTCAAAATGACACAAGTTGGAGGAGCCAAAATTATGCTAGTATTGAGTGATACTGACACACCCCTTTAGTGTATTTTGCTAAATTCTGTTTCTCTTCTGAATTTTTCCACTGGCTTCAGAAGCCAAACTTGGACTTTGCCTCTTGAGTTTGTGAGATAAAAAGTTACCAGATTTTTCAAACTAACACCCTTTCTTTTAAAGTTATCAAAAAAATCGGGTTACTGCTGAGACCTGCAACAATGTGATAATGCTAACCAATCAAATGGGGGGAAAGTCTCCAATATCTGGTTATGTTTGGGGGTATGGGTTTTAGTTAAGTTAATTGCTTTTATCAACCCAGAAAATAGTATCTTTCTTTATCAATAAACAGTTTAATATATATTTCCTCATTTGGAATGAAAAATATCTACAAAGATTTTTTGTATCACGAGTAAATTCATTCTAATACATAAAGAGAACTTCAGGGGAATCATTTCACATCATGTAAGAAAACTCTTTGGCATCTTCCAGGGACATATGGTGGTCCTTACTAACCATATAACCTAGTAACTTCCTCTTTTTTTTTTAAATCCTTACTTGGGGATTTTTTTCCCATTGCTTTTCAGAGAGAGTAGACAGGAGAGAGAGATACATCAATTTGTTGCCTCCCACACTCGTCCCAACCAGGGCCAAGCTTGCAACTAAGATACATGCCCTTGGCTGGATTCAAACCTGGGACCCTTCAGTCTACAGGCCAACACTTTAACCACTGAATCAAACAGGCTAGGGCTAACCTAGTAACTTCTTCACAACTTAAGAAAAGTTGCCAAAATTGATATCCAATAACATTCTGAGTCATAAGAATGAAAGTGTCAGAAAGGACTCTTCCCTTTTAAATTCTTATAGAATTCATTTGGAATGTAATAGAAATGTAGAGCATTGGTCTGGCAGACAGATAGTAAATATTTTAAGCTTTTGGGGCCAAATGGTCTTTGTCACTACTATTCAAATCTGCTGTTGTAGTGTTAGTTGCCATTAAAAATACTTAAACAAGTATGGCTAGGTTCCACTAAAGTTTTAGTTATAGACATTGAAATTTGAATTTCATATAATTTATACATACCATGAAATGCTGGTGTTGTAAAAAAAATCGCACCATTTGAAAATGTAAAATCCATTCAAGTCTTGGGACATTACAAAAACAGGTGGCAGAGAGACAGGGTAAGCATACAATTGCCCTTCTTTCACTTTCATCTGATAGAAACACAGATGGCCACTTACAGGAGATATACTGCCAGATTCTCAAGTTACCTGGGGAGTTCTGAGGTGAGGAACAGGGTGAACAGCGGGGAGAGAAGCTATACCCAGGGTGGAAGGCAGCTTGCAGGGGGATGTAGGACATAATCTCTTCTTCAAAGAGACTGTGAAGTAAAAAAATAAAGTTTATTCTCTATCCATAAGAGAGTGGTCATGAATTGGGGTAATAGCAGTTACAGTTCTCACAAAGGAACAAAAACACTTAGATTCAGACATCCTACATAGTATTAAAAAGATAAGCACATCCGGCATGCAAATTCTCAGTGTTATTTTTTCTCAGTGTTATTTTAAACCCTAATTAATCTTACAATAAAGCCTCCATCAAGTACTATATTAAGCTCTTGTTACCTGAACTGTAAATTTAAAGAAGACAGTGGATAGCATGTATAAGATGGGGGGCTCTAGTTCAGTCACGGTCACTAGCAACCTCTAGAACAAATGGTGCTTCAGTCTGGGCTGTAATGAAGAGCTGCCCAGGGCAGCTCTTCCAGAAGCTTTTTCAGAATTACTTCAGGCTTAGCCTCTTACCTCAGCAAAATGACTAGATCTGCATCACAGGACAACTTTTCAAGCCCATTATTACCCTCAGTCCGAATGTAATGGATTTTCTCCCTAAAATATTATGGGAAAGAAAATAAGAGTTACACACCAACACAGAAGCTAAGAAATGAATCCTTTTCTGATCCCTTGTTTTCTTTTCCAATGTTGCTGAATATTGATGTCTTAATTAGTGTCAATTGTATTTTTGGTATTTTAAGTTCGTATTGCAGATTCCCAGGATACTCTACAAGGAATCACCTCTCCTCAGACTCACACAGGGACAGAAGCTAAGGAACTCAATGAAGGTAACTCTTTGAATAGCTATGACAGTCAGGAGTGGAACTGGCAAGGAGAGCAGCTGAACTGTTGTGGGCCCATGACTCCTTGGAAATCATGGAAAGAAAGTGAGAGGATGTCTCTTGAGAAGCCTTGTTCCTGACAAAAAATGTATAAGGCATGCTAAGCACAAAGTCTGACCTCCAGAACACCGAGTCTCTCAGTTGGTCTTAGCACAGGCCTAAATTTCTCTGTTTGATTACAGTTTATGCATTCTGACCCTTTTTTACAATCTCCAGCTCCAATCTGGCAAATTATTCCAATAAGTCTATGGATAAATAGCATTTATTTTGATCAAATGAACTTTGTACTTGGCTTTTCTGACATTCAAATATTTAAATATTATTAGCACCATAGCCAAGATTCATTCCATTGCATGTATGCTTCAAATATTTTTTAAAAATTTTCTTGAAGCAATGCAGCATAAATTTGGGAATATTTAGAGATCAGTTTTTAAAATAATATTTAACTTTTAAATTTCTTTTGCATGTTGGAATCCTAAAGCCCAATCTAACGGTGTTAGGAGGTGGGGCCTTTAGGATGGGATTAGGTCATGAAGGCAGAGCCTTCCTGTATGAGATTAGTGCCCTTGTCTCTTCTTACATGTGAAGATATAAGCAGTCTGTAACTTGAAAGAAGGCCCTCACTCTGATTATGGTAACACCAGTTCTTGGACTTCTAGTCTCCAGGCTGTGAGTAATAAGTTTCTGATGTTTATAAGCCACCCAGTCTGTGGTATTTTGTTACAGCAAGCCCCCCAAAACTAAGACAGACACCATCATTCATTGATCTTCAGAAGTATCACATCTAGCTATCATTCTTTTCCGTTCCTCACCCACCATGTTCAAGCTGTTATCAGCCTTTATTGTTTTTGCATTCACAATATCACCACAAGCTCTTCCCTTCCCTCCATCTATATTATTATCCATACAAGTAGATAAATACCACAGTCTCCTAGTAGCCCCCTATCCTCTATCTTATGTCCCACCTTCAGTATAGCTATTCACAGAACAACCCAACTGGTCATTAAAAACACAAATGTACCTATCTTTCTTTCCTGCTGAAAATTCTTTAATCACTTTTTAAATAAAATTTACTTCAAATAAATTCCCAACTCCTTCCCATTGCTGACGAAGCCTCCTCCAATTTCACCATAGTCTCAATCCACCCTTACGTCATACTGGCCTTTTTTCACTTTTCACTTACATCAGGCCTTTTCTTCCTTGGGCCCTTTGCACTCTGATCCCCACCTTGCATCTTAGGGACAGTTTCTTCTCATCCTCCAGGTTTTAGTTTAGTGTCACCTACCTAGAAAAGCCATCCCTGTATTCTGCTTAGGAGTTATGCCCACTTTCTCTGTACCAGTATATTATCCACTGTCACTGAGTTCTGATAACATCCTTCATGACCCATAACAAATTTTATAGCTATATATTTGGCTTTAAAAAAAAACCCAAACCATACTCGCCTGTCATCTGTCTCCTTTAATAGATTGCAAGTGCCGTGAGCATAAGACCAATGTCTGTTTGCTTGCTACTACACACATAGCCTTAGCACAGTCATGATTCAGAATAGTTGCACAATAAAAGCACTAGTTGAAGGAAAGAATGAATGAATAAGGACTGCTACTGTGACCCTTAAAGTTAACAGATATCATTAACCTCTGGGTTTTCTGGCTCCATCTTCTTCCTCTATGTGTGGCTTCCTTATGATTCACTACTAAAAACAATTTGCTGAGCACTCATTCTCGACTCTCTAACCCAGCAACTGGCTTTGTGGACCCAAGACAGTGAATTCATGGCTCCCTGAAAATAGCAATGGCTGAAGCAGAATAGGGGTCACTGTCTTCACCTGGGTACCACAGAGGAAGCATTAACTTCTTCCTCTGGACAGGATCATGGGGAGAGGTGCTTTTATTTTCAACTTTTGGACCTTTAAAAATAAAATGGGGTTGACTCACACTCACATCACACCCAGGAGCAAAGGCCCAATCATAGTAAGCAGTGCCCAGCTACCTAGTTCCCTTACACCTGACCTCCTAAAGAGCAAGTTCTTACTCTTGCCATTCTACCTTTTCAATTTCATCCCCTCTTAGTTTCTGATGTCACTGTAGGTCAACTATTTTTGATGAAATATTTGGATTCTCAACGTGAAGTCCCCAAGCCTTTTAACTATTTGAAATTATATGCAAAGGTTTATGTTTATATGTGGGGGAAAGTCTATAATGTTTCTCATCAGATTCTCAACGAATTCATTACTTTAAAAAAGGGAGCAGGAAGAGATTAACCAAAGAACTTATATGCATATATGCATAACCTATGGACACAGACAATAGTGTGGTAAAGGCCTGGGAGGGGGGGTTGAGTGGAGGAGGTCAATGGGGAAAAAAGGGAGACATCTGTAATGCTTTCAACAATAAAGATAAATTGAAAAAATAAAAGGTTATTAGTTTCCGTACTAAATAAGTTCCATGGTTTTTCTGACTCCTAGTCCTCCATGTGTGGAAAATCATAATTGTACAACTCCACATTGCAACAAAACTTTTAATATATTTTTAAAATTTTTTAAATACTGTGATATTACACAGTAAGACCAGAAAGTTTACTTCTCTTTGAAAATATGTTATACTCTTTTACACATGGAGGTTACTTTGTTTTTACTTTCAAATTATTTAAATGGGACTCTAGTGGCTTTGATGAATTAAAATTCCTCTAAAAAGTGAGCAGTGAACTTAGGGGTAGAAGCAGTAACATAAAAAATATTCAAGACCAGAAATGTGTCAGAAACTTTTCAATTAGTACAACTCCTCTGAAAATTCTTTGGAAATTCTCTTAAATTATTGTGTACTGTGAGAAAATAAAGCAGTCCATGAATCAATTACCTATATGACTGAGTATGGCACTGCCTTTTGTGCCACAGTAATGAAATTTGGGCAGAGCTGAATACAAGTGGAAGTGACAATACTCAAGCTAAAATAAAGCTCAACTAGTTATGCTAAAGACCCTTCCTTCACTCTATAAGTAGTGTTTTCTATCTTTAAATTAAAGGACCAGGTTCTGAGGGATCAGAGTGAGTACAAAAACAAGGTCCTTCACTAAAGAGTTTATAGTGTTGTAGGGAGACATAAGTACATGATGGAATAAAAGAGATAAGGGGAAAATATCTTAGAGGTACAAAAAGAATGTTTAAAGCAAGGCAAAAGAAATACTAAATTCTGACTGAATCATGAAATCTTTGCATTTGATTTGAATCTAAAATAGGATGAGATATCCGTAAGAGAGAAACCATTACAGGAAGGGTGAAGGTAGGAGAGAGAGAATAGCTTAGTTGGTGGAGGTGGAAGATACTAGGAGAAAAATACTAGCACAGGATGGAGAATTAGGTTAGGGCCAGACTTTGTAGACCAAAGAAATTGTGCTTAGAAATCTTTATTTCATATGTAATAAGAGCCATGGAAGCTTTTTAGAGGGGCAGGAGTGACATATTTGGTCTGTTCTATAGGAAGATAATTCTGGTTATAGTAGGGTGATAGGGCATATCTTCTAAGAGACCCCAGCCAAATCCAGGAGAAAAATGATGGGAATCCAAATACTATCCATGATAAAGAGAGAGAATAAAAGGGCTGGAAGAGAAAAAGTAAGGAGGTAAATGTTTAGATGCAGAGATGAAGAAAGAAGACAGAATTGAGATAACAGGCAATCTGGAAGATGGTGGTTCTAAATTACAAAGGTAAAAACACAGGGAAAAAGGTGTCAATGAAGGGGGGTGCTGTAGGGACAAGAATGTAATTAATATGTTCTGGGAGGATTAATAAGGATTTGAATAACAAAGGGGTTATTCTCCAATGTTAGTGATTTATTGAAGAAGTTATACAAAATAGAATTTTACAGTTGTCAGACAGATTCAAAAGACCACCAAATGGGAGGTAAGGGATTAGCTGCGGTAAATGACTGTATTCTCACCCACTTTGTCTAATCTTTTACACACATCCCCATTTAAGTATTTCAGTAGTGGCTACATTGTGACCCTATTTCAGTGATGAGGAGACTAAAGGTAGATGATTGAATAACATGACTTGATTGTTAGCCCCATGTGAACAAGAATTCAAACTCTAAGGGGACACTCTTAACATCCATGCATCTCCAGCTTTTGAAATTCTGAATAGTACACTGAAGGAGAGAGGTGTTTGAATATCCTGGTGAGAAAGTGAGACTTAACTTCAGAAGATATTTTCAATTTTTATTACTTTGTGTGACGATTCTTTCCAAATGAAATGATTTAGATTTCCAGATACACTTGTTCAAAAATGACCCTAATAAACAACAGAACATATATGACACTTTTTAGAAAAATTGAAACATGTATTATACTTTCTGTTTGCTTCTTTTGAATATAGTCATCTTATATATGGTTTATAAACCACCATGAAATAATTTTATTTCAAAAATTTATATGATGCTTTACATAAATAATTTTTAATTAAACTTATTTTGCTCCCTTTCTGTGCTTCCTCCAAATCAGTGGAAATCATTTTAGTATCATATGAGTAATATGTAATCTGACAATATGGCTATTGCTGACTGCTACACTTCTGAGAACATTAAAAACTTCTGGCCCCTTCATTTTGATTATTCAAATTATAATTTAAATGCATGGATAAAAAACATCAAAAGCTTCTGCTATGTTTTTCCACAGAGGTGTTGCCCCATCTGGAAAAAGAGCTGAGATCTAGAGTTATAGGGGTGAGGGACAAGCCCGTACCTGAGTGTGTGGTTTCTTGCCAAGCTTGGCTGACGTTCTTGTAGCATTTCAAAAATGTTTGGCTGGCGAAGAAATGCCACAATCTTGTCGTTATATGCTGAAACAGACAAAAGTGCAGAGTTGTGGTTGAGTCTGCAGACCACAGATGATTTCTCTGATGATTGGAAGATGGCTACTTGATACCAGAATTAATTTAGAAGTTTGAAGGGCGGGTAGCATACGCATCAAAAAATGTAGGTGTTTGCTGTGATATAATAGCATTAATAATTTTAAACAATCACACCAAAAGTGAACTAGATCTGAGTTAATCATCCTAATAGTCTAGAAACTTAACTAAGTATTAACTCATTACTATGTGAACAAGTAAAAAATAAAGTACTTCTCCCAAGAGGGAAGTCCTACTCTCTTCTTTACAAATTTTCTTGGTCATTTTGCCAGTTATTACAGCACAAGATTCTTTATGAGTTCAAATAAATCTTTTTCTGAGCACTTGACACTTATGGCCTATGGCCATATGTTGATTTCCCAACAGTAATAATAGAATCCCTTTAGACTCTCACCTCATTTACTCTGATAAAAGTGGCATGTGTTTTGAAAAAAGGGAGCTGAGTGTATAAATAAAGACTGTGTCAACTTATTCCCATACACACAAGGAAAGAGAGATTTAAATTAAAAACTGCATTTAACAGCAACAAAATTCATGGTCTCATTAAATTGTGCTCCCCTGGACTTGGCTAAGAAATCAATGAATGGAGTTAAGAAGAAGGGAAATGTAGGTCTGGAAAACAGTAGAGAAGAGAGAGTTGAAGGATGAGAGAGGACAAAGTGAGGAGGAAGGGGAAAGGGAAAAGAGGCAAAGGAGAGGTAGGATGGGAGCAAAGGATAAAGGAGGAAACTATACCATAAAAGAGGAGGAAAAAGAACTCCACAGAATCCTCAATATTAAAGGATTTAAATAAGAAAAACAAGGTTAATTATTGGGTATCTAGGAGTTCTAAAAGCATGATACATACCCAGTGGCAACGGCTCATGTTGATGCTGGCTTCGAATAGCAGCTACTAGGCTGTGTCCCGCCCGGGCCATTAAAGAGGTTCCTCTGTTTCTAGAGACATCTGAGGCCTAATTCCAAAATAAAATTATTAGTTTTTGCTCACTGAGTATGACGTTAGCTGTGGGTTTGTCATATATGGTCTTTGTTATGTTGAGGTATGTTTCCTCTATTCCCACTTTGCTGAGAAGTTTTTTTTTTTTTTTTTTTTTTTAATCACAAAGAGGTGCTGCATTTTACTGAATGTTTTTGTGCATCTATTGATATGATCATATGGTTTTTGTCCTTCATTTTGTTTAAGTGATGTGTCACATTTATTGCTTTGCTGATATTGTACCAACCATGCATCCCAGGAAAAAATTCCACTTGATCATGGTGTATGATTTTTTTAATGTATTGCTGAATCCAGTTCACTAACATTTTATTGAAGATTTTAGCATCTATGTTCATCAGGAATATTGGCATATGATTTACTTTCTTTGTAGTGTCTTTATCTGGTTTTGGAATTAGGATAATGCTGGCCTCTTAAAATAAGCTCAGGAGTTTTCCCTCCTCTTGAATTTTCTGGAATAGTTTGAGAAGAATAGGAGTTCTTCTTTGAATCTTTGGTAAAAATTTATCTGTGAAGCCATCTGGTCCAGGATTTTTGTTTGTTGGGAGTTGTTTTTTTTTTTTACTGCTTCAATTTCACTAGTTGTAATCTGTCTATTCATATTTTCCAATTCTTCCTGAGTCAGTTTTAGAAGATTGTTTGTTTCTAGGAATTTATCCATTTTGTCCAGATTGTCCAATCAGTTGGCATATAGTTGTTCATAATATTTTCTTACAATCCATATTATTTATTTGGTGTCAGTTGTTACTTTTACTCTTTCTCATTTTATTTGGGTCTTCTCTCTTTTTCTTTATGAGTCTGGTTAAAAGTTTATCAATTTTGTTTATCTTTTCAAAGAATGAGCTAAAAGTGTTTCCCTTAATATGGAAAGCCAGACAGGGATGTCCACTTTCACAGCTCTTATTGGACATAGTACTGGAAGTCTTAGTCACAGCAATCACTCAAGAAAAAGAAGTAAAAGGTATCCAAGTTAAACAGAAAGAAGCAAAGCTTATTATTTGCAAGTGACATGATGCTGTATGTAAAGAACTCTAAAGATTCCACCAAAAATGACTAAAATCTATAAATGAATTCAGTAATGTAGTAGGATACAAAAGAAATATTTAGAAATTAGTTGCATTTTTATACACCAGTAATGAACTATCAAAAAGGGAAACTAAGAAAACAATCCTATTCACTTCCCATTCACAGCTGCTTCAAAAAGAATAAAATACCTAGGAATAAATTTAACCAAGAATGTAAAAGACCGGTACTTGGAAAATTATATAAGACAGTGAAGAAAGAAATTGAAGAAGGCACTAATAAGTAGAAGCATATACTGTGTACATGGATAGGAAGAATTAACATCATTAAAATGTTTATACTACTCAAAGTAATCTATAGATTCAATGTAATTACCATCAAGATACCAATGACGTATTTCACAGAACTAGAACAAATATTCCAAAAATTTATATGGAACCAAAAAAGATCCCAAATAGTAACAGCAATCTTGAAAAAGAAGAACAAAGTTGGAGGTATTACAGTACCTGATATCATACTATACTACAAGGCCATAGTAATCAAAACAGCATGATACTGGCATAAAAACAGACATATGAATCAGTGGAACAGAATAGAGAGCCCAGAAATAAACCCATGCTTTTATGGTCAATTAGTATTTAACAAAAGAGGCAAAAACATACAAAGGGATAAAGATAGTCTATTCAATTAATGGTGTTAGGAAATTTGGACAGATACATGCAAAAAAACAAAACTAGATGGCCTTCTTGCACCATGCACAAGACTAAACTCAAAATGGATTAAAGACTTAAAATATTAGACTAGAAACCATAAAAGTCCTAGAAGAAAACATAGGCAGTAAAATCTTAGACATTTCTCGTAGCAACATTTTTTCTGACATATCTCCTCAGGGAAGGGAAACCAAAGAAAAAATAAACAAAAGGGACTATATTAATCTTAAAAGCTTTTGTACCACAAAGGAAACCATCAACCAAATGAAAAGACAATCCACTGAATTGGAGAACATATATGCAAATGATATATCTGATAAAGGGTTAATAAACAAAATTTATGATGAACTTATACAACTCAATATACCCCAAAAATCTAATTAAAAAATGGGGAAAATACCTGAATAGATACTTCTCCAAAGAGGACATGCAAATGGCCAATGGCCATTTAAAAAGACGCTCAACATCACTAATCATCAAAGAAATGCAAATTAAAACCACAATGAGATATCATCTAACAACTGTCAGAATGGCCATCAAAAAAATCAACAAAGAACAAGTGCTGGCAAGGATATGGAGAAAAGGAAACCCTAGTTCACTGTGGGTGAATGCTGATTGGTGCAGCCACCGTGGAAAGCAGTATGGGGTTACCTTAAAAAATGAAAAGTGGAACTGCCTTACGGCCCAGCTATTCCAATTCTGGGAATATATCCAAAGAAACTTGAAGTAAAAATTTGAAAGAATGTATGCACCCTATGTTAATTGCAGCATTATTTACAGTAGCCAAGATCTGGAAGCATCCCAAATGTCCATTAGTACATGAGTGGATAATAAAGCTGCAGTACATTTACATAAGGGATGCCACTCAGTCATAAAAAGGAACTTCTATCCTTTGTGACAGCATGGATGAACCTGGAGAACATATGCTAAGTAAAATTAGTCAGAGAATGACAAGTACTGTATTATCTCGCTCATGTGTGAAATTTAAAAAAATGAACTAACAAGCAAACTAGAGATAGACTCATAGAGGGCAGGTTGGCAGCTGGTGTGTGGTGGTGAGTTGGATGTGGGAGTGGAGGGATTGAGAAAAAAAGGAAAAAAAAAGAAAAAACTCATGGACAGGAACAACAGTGTGATGATTACCAGGGGTAGGTGGGGGAGGTGGAGGAGGGTTTTGGGGAATAAACGGTGATTGACAGACACTTGACTTAGGTGGTGAATAATACAATGTACAGATGATGTGTTGTAAATTTATACACCTGAAACCCATACAATTTTGTTAAGCAGTGTCACCTCTATAAATTAAAAATAATAAATAAATAAATAAATAAATAAATAAATAAATAATAAATAAATAAATAAATAAATAAATAAATAAATAAATAAAATTATTAACACTGGAAGTGTCATCAATTTCAGATGGTCTTTTAATACCAATTTTTCAAAAATGGTGGGTAAAAGACCCTGACATCACCTAAGATATAAAACCAGTAAGGGGTGGGGATAAAAAATGGCTGCAGTCTGAGGAACTGCCCTGCACTTGCTCCCAACACCAGACCAGACTATTCCACAGAACATTCAACTTGAAAAATCAGTTGACAAAAGCTGATCAGAAATACTGTGAGTGGGGAGCGTGGAGAAAGGACAGAAGAAGATGCAGAGTGGGTGAGCCAAATAGCTGGAGGGAAGGTGCGGCAGCAAAGCTCCTGCCCCCTGGAAGTGTTTTTGGCACCAGAGATTACCAAACAAGAGCAACAGAGAAGGGAAGGGGAGCCCACATAGCATCAGACAGTGGTAATTCAGTGGTAATTCAGTCAAACAGGGGAGGGGGGGAGGACTCAGGTCACCTTATCCCACCCAAAAAGCTAGTGCTTGGTTAGGACATCAGCCTGGTAAACTCACCCAGATCGGTGTCTGTGGGAGGGGCCACTCAGCAGAAATCCAGACCAGTGGAGGGGTCTGAACAGATTAACCAGCGATGAATCTGAGGGGTTATTTTCTGAAAGAACTATTACTGATACCAAAACCAGGCAAGGATAACACACACAAAAATAGAGGATTACAGATCAATATCTTTGATGAACTTGGAGCCAAAATTCTTAAACAAAATGCCATCAAATCAAATACAAAGTACCTTAAATCAAGGAACTTATATTTTCATAAACATAACCCATGGACACAGGCATTGGTATGGGGAAAGCCTGGGGGTGGGATGGATGCGGGATGGAGGGGATCAATTCAATGGGGATAAAAAGGGGACATCTGTAATATTTTCAACAATAAAGATAAAGAACTTAAAAATAAAAGAATAATACATCACAATCAAATAGTGTTCATTCCAGGGATGCAAGGATGGTTCAATATATGCATTGACCAATGTGATACGACACATTAACAAAATAAAATAGAAAGAATTATATAATCATATTAATAGCAGAAAAAGCATTTGACAAGATACAACATCCATTTCTGATTAAAATACTTCCTAAAATGGGTAAAGAAGAAAAGTACCATAGTAAATACCATCTATGCCAAACCCTCAGATGGTATTATATTGAATGATGAAAAATTGAAGGCTTTTTTGCTAAGATAAGGAACAAGACAAAGATACCCACTCTCACCACTGTTATTTAACATAGTACTGGAAGTCCTAGCCAGAGCAATCAGGCAAGAAAAAAAAGCATCCAAATTTGGAATGAAAAAGTAAAGCTGTCCCTATTTGCAGATGATGTGAAATCCATAAAGACTCCACCAAAAGACAATTAGAAGCAATAAACAAATACAGTAAATTTGAAGGATACAAAAGAAATATACAAAAGGTGTTGAGTTTCTAAATACTAACAACAAATTATCAGAAAGAGAAATAAAGAAAACAATCCCATTTACAATTGCAATGAAAAAATAAAATACCTAGGAATAAAGCTAACAAAGGAGGTAAAGCACTTTTACACTAAAAAGTACAAGCCATTGTTGAAAGAAATTAAAGAAGACACAAAGAAATGGAAAGATATTTCATGTTCATGAATTGAAAGGATTTTATTGAGTTGTAAATTTTCATGGTTTTGCAAACCAATGTCACCCCAATAAATTCAATAAAAATGGAAAAATATATAAAATAAAGGCCACACATATATGGCAACTATTTTTCAACAAAGAAGCCAAAAACATACAATGGAAAAATGAGAGTCTTTTCAATAAATGGTATTGGGAAAACTGGAAAGACACATGCAAAAGATTAAATCTTAACTGCTATATGACACCACACACACAAATTAACTCAAAACGTATTAAAGACTTAAATATTTATACTGGAAACAATAAAATACATTGAAGAAAACATAGGCACTAAATCTATGAACCTTGTTTTCAGAGGGTTTTTTATGTGAACTTGATCCTAAAGACAAGGAAAGTAAAATAAAAAGTAAATGAATGGGACTGCATCAAACTAAAATGCTTCTGTATAGCAAAATAAACCATCAACAAAACAAAAATGCAACCAACTAAATGGGAGAACATATTTGCAAATGATACGTCTGATAAGAATTGAATATCCAAAATAGTATATAAAGAACTCATGTAAGTCAACAACAACAAGCAAAATTCAAAAGAAATGACCTGAATGGACATTTTGTCAAGGAAGACATACTGATAGCGAACAGATAAAATGATGCTCAACCTCACTACTTATAAGGGAAATGCAAATAAAAACCAGCATAAAATACCATCTCACACCTGTAACAATGGCTACTATCAACAAGAAAAGAAATAACAAGTGTTGAAGAGTTTGTGGAGAAAGAGAAACCCTCATACATTGCTGGCGGGAATGTAGACTGGTGCACCACTGTGGAAAACAGTATGGGGTTTTTTTCAAAAAAATTAATAATAGAACTACCCACCATATGACCCAGCAATCCTTCTTTTGGGTATCTACCTGAAAATTTTGAAAACACTAGTTCATAAAGATATATGTATCCTATGTTCATTGCAGTATTATATACAATAGCCAAGACAGAAAAAACCTTAGTGTCCTTTGATAAATGATTGGATGAAGGGTAGTACACACACACACACACACACACACACACACACACACACTGGAATACTATACTACTCAGCCATAAAAATGATGCAATATTGCCATTTGCAACAACAATGGATAGACCTAAGGGGTATTATGCTAAGTTAAATAAGTCAGATGAAAAAGGACAAGAAATGAAATATTATTTCATTCATATGTGGGATATAAAACAAAAAGCAACAAATGCACAGACATAAATATACAAACAAAAAAACCTAATTCATAGATTACAGAGCACAGAATGGTGGTTAGTAGAGGGGAAGTGGGTTCAAATACATGGTAATAGAATAAGACTGGTCTTCTGGCACACAATAGAGAATACAGCTGTCATAAAGTTCTATAACTGAAATATATATGATGTTATTAACCAGTGCTATTCAATAAATTTAATAAAATTTTAAAAAGAAATTGAATCCCTCCTTTCCCATAAAAAAATACACTGAATAGATTAAGAAATATGTCTTCATGCCCTAGTCAGTTTTGCTCAGTGGTTAGAGCATCAGCCCATAGACTGAAGGGTCCTGGGTTTGATTCCAGCCAAGGGCATGTACCTCAGTTGCAGACTTGATCCCTGGCCCCCCTAGGGCAAGTGCAGGAGGCAACCAATCAAAGTGTCTCTCTCATAGATGTTTCTCTCTCTACCTCTCTCCATTCCCTCTCTCTAAAAAAGCAATGGAAATAATATCCTTGGGTGAGATTAAAAAACAAATAAACAAAAAAGGAAATATGTCTTCATTAATATGTTAAAGATATATAAATAAATTCTAGGTAAATATTATCAGTAGAGGTAAGTTTATAACCCTCATATTCAAGTGGTAGTATGGAATGTGAAATATACTTGGTCTTTTAAATAGCATTTATTACACTCAACTAGCCTTTTTTTTTTGATGCCTATTATTCTATTTCCTTTTTTTAAAAAAAAAAAAACAACTTAAAAAAAACACACTTTTTAAACGTATTTAAAAAATACGTTTGATTTTAGAGAGAGAGGAAGGGAGAGGAATAGAGAGAGAGACATCGATGAGAGAGAAACATCATAGGTCAGTTGCCTCCTGCACACCCCCTACTAGAGATTAAGCCTGCAACTCAAGCATGTGCCCTCATAGGGAATAGAACTGAGGACTTCTTGGTTCATGGGTCAGTGCTCAACCACTGAACCACACCGGCAAGGCTATTCTATTTTCTATGCTGACTGCTCCTCATATGGTATCTCATATACTCACAAAATTCTGCAAGATAAGCATTATTAACCCCAGTTTGCAAACAGGGAATCTGAGGATCAGAGAAAATTAAGTTTTTCCAAAATTTTCAATATAAGAGATAGAACCAAGGTTCTAAGCAATGCTTAACTGTAACACACGTAATTACTGCTCCCATACGATTAACCTACATCCAATATTTTGGTTTCAGTTGGGCATTTTGACAAAACTTCATGGAATAAATAACTTTTTTAACTTAAAACTGGTATTTGTGGTGATTAACTTTTAAAAATATATATATATATCTTTATTGATTTCAGAGGGAGGAAAGGAGAGGGAGAGAGAGAGAAACATCAATGATGAGTCACTGATCAAGCCCACAACCCCGGCATGTGCCCTGACCGGGAATCGAACCCGGATCGCCTGGATCCTAGGTCGATGCTCAACCACTGAGCCACACCCAGCTGGGCAGTGTTGGTTAACTTTAACTCAATTTAAACATTTAATAAATCCTCTAAGTTCTAGAGCATTACAATGAGTTTTCTATCATGATTTCAGATACACCTTTTTCCCTAGGAGCCCTTACAGAGTAAACTATTTAAACTGAGGCACTATAATTTTCCATATTAGAGCACATTCACCAGATATATGAGATTTGGTGTAGAGTATTACTAATTCTATAATTTTTGGTAAAGTATGCCAAATAAGCTTTAAAAGTATTTAAGAATTTTGAAGATGACGTTATACTTTAGAGCTCCAGACAAAAAAAGAGTAAATTCTCTCTTTCACACCATTATATGATTCACTCACACAGAATTCAGGAGAGGTGATCAGATCCTATGCTACAAAGTCCAGAAATTTCAAGTAAGTCCCAAAGTGGTGACCAAGACTAAGCCATATGTGATATTATTGCAGATGACCAAATAGAACTGATTACTTAGCACTTCCTAATTAGATACAGTAATTGCTGGTTTTCCTTTGGTCCTATTTCCACACTCCACAGAGACAAAAATAATGTACTTTGCATGCACAGATGTGCTACCAGTTTACTATCTGTATGCAGCAGACTTTGAACTGTTCTTCTGGAAATAGTAGAGATGCAGATCCATCATTTTCCCTCTCCTGGCCATTCTCTTTGCCCATGGCTTACTTGAAGGACAAGAGAATCAATTCTGTGTCACTTTGGTGGACTTCTCACTTTTAGCACTCAGCTGTGTTCAGCTGGTGTAGCCATACACTAAAATTTAGAAACTGGTACTTTTGCAACAGCAATGTCTAGTCTTATAAAATGGTTATAATGCAAAGTGATGAAAGGTTTGCTAATTTTTAATATAAACAATATTGAGTCTCCATATTTCTCTTTTTTCTTCATGAATTATTAAATATTTATAGTCTTTCTGGGACTGAAAAGATATGCTCTTTTCCTTGGAAGAAATTATGTCAGTCTGTATTAATGCATGTATAAAATATTTTTAATGATGTAAAGACAGAATTCTCAAAGATCACTAAATTGAAGGTTATTTAAGTGATACATTTCAAAGAGAAATGGGGAAACAGATAGATCCGGAAGCAGACCTTGAGAAGGCTTGGTTGTGCATTGAACTCAGGTGATGTCTACTGTCACATCCCAAGATAAAGTGTATAATTGTCCATGGGTTGCCCCCTCCCCAAATAATAGGACTTTTAAACAGGAAGAGGCTCACTTCTATTCCTGGCTGTCACTGGAAATTCTTGTGTTGGAGATACACTTTAGGGAATAATGTTCCTACCCCTTGAGGTTACCTGCTCACTGGCAAAAGTAAGCCAGATTGAAAACATCAGAAACCAGGTGAAGCCCAGCTACCCTGAAGGTAAATGACTTACTGATGAATATGCTTTAGGCTGACTATGAGTAAGATGCAAGAAACAAAACAGAACAGAGGTAGGGTTTGTGGGTTTCTTGAGCCACAGAAACACCTGCCAAGTGTAAAGGAGCTGATTGCAAAGTGGTACTGGATGCTCTACAGTTTAGAGCCAGAAAATGGAGGGTAAGATAGAAATGTCCTCCAAATAGGCCCTGGGTATTTTCAGTAATGGGGACAATGTCAGGCAGAATTAGAGGAGATTCTGAGATTCTAAGATTGGACTTGAATTTATTACATACTAGGGTCCTTTCATTGCTGAAGTGGTACTAAATGGCCTATCCTGAGGGACATGTGATATCAACTGAGTGACTGATTTAGATCTCACTGCAAACATGATGCTAACATTTGCTTTCCTAACTACCATAAATGACTAGAAGAATGAATTTTCCATTTAAACCCAGAAATATACTTCTAATTGAATTCCATGGCATTTGACACTTTTTATCTTAAGTTTCTCAGGTGTGTGTGAGAGAGAAAGATAAAAAAGAGAGACAGAGAGAGGAGAGCCCTAGTGACCTGCCCCTCCCCTGGCATACAATGACTATTCTTCCAGAACTGGCTATTAACAGTGCTCATAGCAGGCCATGCACTTAATCAATGTTTGTTGAGAAAAATCACATCACAGGAAGCACAATTAACATTTTCCATGGCCCCTTCTATGTTTTTATTTTTATTTTAGAATAAGATATAGATGTTTTTACACAAAAAATTATCATATTATTCCCCTCAAATTCATTTAATAGACTCAAAAAAGCTCAAACTTTTCCAAGTGAATTTCAAAGCTTTCCAAAAATCAAAACAAAAAACAAGCCTTGCCCTGGCAGGTGGCTCAGTTGGTTGGGTCATCATCCTCGTACACCAAAAGATTGTGGGTTTGATTCAGGGTGTGTACTTGAAGTAACTGTTCAATGTTTCTCTCTCACATTGATGTTTCTCTCTCCCTTCCTCTCTCTCTAAAATCAATTAAAAAACAAACAAACATATCTTTGGGTGAGGAATAAAAAAAGAAAAAAAACAAGTAGTCTCTCTAAAAATCTCTCTCAATCCTCTCTACAGACTTATCTCAATTCTGTCTCTATACCTTTTCTTATGCTGTGCTCTCTGTTGGATTGTCCTTCCTCTTCCTTTGAACCTAGCTAGATTTTATCATTTTTTCTAATTTTAGGCCAAGTACTTTATTTTGAAAGAAACTTTCCTTGGCTTCTTTTGAAGCTCCATGGCACTTGTCCTAACATCTCTCTTGATACTCATTAAAATTCTAGTCTTTGGTAACTCTCTCCCCCTCCACCCACCCGCCGTCCTGCATATATACACAACCCAAGGACATGGACAATGGTGGAGAGAGGGACTGGGGAGGGGGAAGGAACGGGGTGGAACGGGTCATTGGGGAGAAAAAGGGACATCTGTAATATTTTAAACTAATAAAATTAAAAACAAAACAAAACCAAAAAAACAAACAATTTTTAAATACCAAAATATAAATAAATAAATAAATAAATAAATAAATAAATAAATAAATAAATAAATAAATAAATTCTAGTCTTGCTTGTTACTTAACCCTGTGTATATTTTTCTGGCTTTAAAAATAGAATACAAACCTCTCCAGTGCAGGAATCATACCTCTTTGCATTTCACATTGCTCATAGTAGGCCATGCACTTAATCAATGTTTGTTGAGTAAAATCACATCACAGCAAACACAATTAACATTTTCCATTGCCCTCTCTATTTTTTTAGAATAGGACACAGTTTTTTTTTATTTTTAAAATAATACTTTATATTATTAATGGAAGTTTTACAGACATTATTAGATTAAAATTACTGTTTTGTGTGCAGCCAAGAGGATAATAAACAAAAATATAAATTTTTAAGAATAATAGTTGAATATTATAGCTTTGTGTAGGAGTCCATTGATTATACCAAGGTCCTCCTATTTTTCATTCCTTAGTCTCTGTGCTCTCTTGCAGTAGGAAAAAACAGATATTTGTTTTCATAGAGGCTGGGTCTTTGTTTTCTCTGATGTTCTGCCTCTGGATCAGATATCCTCTGCTTCCCATCTTCTCTCTCTATTGTTTTTCTTTCTTTCCCCTTGTGTCAGTGTAAAGCTACAAGTAGAGAGAGGATGAGCAGAGGGATGGGTGGGATTTAAAAATCTGTTGAGCAGAGTCAGTTGGATTGTGGATAAATGAATAAGAATATAGATGTCTGACGCACTTTTATGCCTTTTCATCTTTATGTGTTAGTCTCTCTTGGTTGATGCAGGTGGAATTTTGTCATTAATGTTGATATTCAATGTAACTGTGCTTGGGCTATTCAATCATACAAATGTTTTGGAACAGGCACTCATAAGCTTAATCTTGTTCTTTCAATAGAAAGGACATATATTTTCAGCTTAATTTCTTATAAGAGATCTATATCATCAAGGGGTTCATTTTACCTTGAGCAATAAATATTTTTATTTTATTGACAGTGAATCTGTCTGCAGTACTCAGTTTCTTCTTATTATATGTAGTTACCTTACAATAATACTGAAATTGTCTTAAAATGTTAAAATGCTTGGACATTTTAAATAAATTAAAATGACATATTTCAAGTTGATGCAGAATTTTGAATTTGTACACTATCATCTCAAGACAAGATGCTTAGTACTTTCTGAAGTATTATAAAAGTGCCACCAAACAAGGAGACAATATATGTTGAGCTGGGAAGTTGAGCTTTCTATAGTCTGTGAACTTGTTTCCTGCTGAATGTCTGGTATCTGGAGGGTCTTGACATCCATATAACACTTGCAGATGTGTAATACTTCCTCTCTGCATGGTCTCATATACATTTTATCTATGTTTTCAATAGTATCCTAAAACAATGATACCTAAGATGACCGCATGAAAGAAAAAATCTTTTATCACACTGGCATTAAAATGTGAGTAACTTTGTTTGGAAATAGTTGTGTCTCCCAGAGTACACAGGTGATTCCTCTGAAATGTAGTAAAGCAATTTTTTTGCACATTAGGCTTTCATTAAAACAAGTGCTGATACACCAACAACAAGCTCTTTTGAAATTTGTGTTTGCTATCTGTAGGCTTTTAAGTGAATCATTATTTTCCCAGTTTCTCCTGAGGTGTACGTACATTTCGGTTCTCCTTGGAATGACTCTCTGAGGGGGCCAAATAGATATTTCTTTTCTTTCTACTTTTTTTGTCATTTTTTACTCCACTCTTAAATTCAACTTTAAAAGTTGTTTTATATGAAATTTTTCTGTGTCCTCATCTCCTGAGATCCTGGTGATTTTTATAAAAAGATGGAACAGATATTTTGAAAATGTTAGGGCATAAAAATGGATTTTCTCATAATATTCTCAGAAACTGTATGAAAGTAGAAAAGGACTATATTTTGAATTTTGGTTTGAGAAAAGAGGACAGGAAAGAGTATGGGATATAAAGGCAGTATTTCAGAAAGGCAATGAATGTAATCTTAAGAAAGGTGGCAGCCTTTCATGGTTCAGCAGCAGGTAACCATAGGTAATAAAATATATATAAACTAGAACAGCATGTGGTAGAATGGGAACAGAGTACTCTTTGTGCCTGGTTAAATTTCTCAGTTTTTATTACATGTATACACTACAGAAATGTTCTACAGGATCTATGGAGAGGCAGAAGTTTACAGCCAATCATATGCTGCAAAGCAGTTCCATCACCTTTTCAGAATTCACATGTGACCAGTATTTTATGAAGCACTACCCCAGCCAAAAGTGTAAAAGTCTCCTGGCACTGCCTTTAAACTGGACAGATTTTTTGGTAGAGGCGATTGTGTAGGACAAAATGAAAAGCAGAAATAAATTCTAGGAAGTTAAGTGGGTGTCCTCGAGTCATCATTCATTCTACAGAGAAGTATAGATATGGCTCAGCTCCTTGAATAACTGGCAGCCCTAGATCTCGGTCACTTAGAAATAGTTCTGGCTCCACACAAAAAAGGCAGAGCCTGGTGGACCTGTGAACTGTGCGTGGGGAAAATGGATGGTGTTACCTCTCCAGCACTGTAACTTCGGAGCCTCTGGAGGTGTTGACGATGCATCAGATGATTAGGAAGACGACCATTCTGAAGAGGGATTCGGGGGTCAATGAAAGTGGTCGCTCGACTGTTGTGGTCCACAAAAAAAGACTGCAGACAACCAGTAAAAAGAGCACTCAGTAAGAATGAGCCAGAATAAAATGAACAATGTAAGGGAATGCTATGGGGCCCAGATATCATGTTTATTTCTGTCTCTCTTTTATATCTACTCAAAATAAGATGGAAAACTGGGGCACTGTGCATCTGTTAGCTCAGCAGTTGAATGAAGCAAGCAGTCATTAACACTTTACACTGTGAAGTTATACAGAACTACTCATAGCATTTTTTTTCATATGCAAAATAAGATAGAGCCTTTGATGGATAAATAATACTAGTGATAAATCACTTCTACAGCATTTTACTTTTTAAAAAATGCTCTTTTTTATTATAGAATTAGCACAGTCTCACTTAGAAAAAAATTAAAAGGATAAGATAGTAAAAAGAAAATAATGTAAATTATCACAAATTAAAGGCAATCACCAAAATATTTTGGTAATTTTCTCAGTTTTTTTCTTTTCTTATGCAAGTATACAAATGTACAAATATATACATATTTTCCCACATTAAGAAGAATTTTGTTATAAAATATTTTGCCTATTATATTATGAACACTTCCATAAATTATTAAATTTTCTTTTAACACAGAATTTTAATAAGCACATAGTATTCAGATTGATGGAGTCATAATGATTACTTTCAGTACTCTGAAAATATCAATGGCATATTTCACAGAACTAAAACAAGTAATCCAAAAATTTATGTATAACAACAAAAGATCATGAATAGCCACAGCAATCTTAAGAAGAACGGAGTTGGAGGCATCATGCTACCTGATATTAAACTATACTTCAAGATTATAGAAATAAAAAAACACACATGGTATTGTCATAAAAACAGACACATAAATCAATGGAACATAATATAGACTCCAGAGATAAACCCACAGTTAAACAGTCAATTAATATATGACAAAAGAGGCAAGAATATACAATGAAACAAAGGCAGTTTCTTTAATAAATGGTGTTGAGAAAATTGGTAAGATACATGAAAAAATAAAACTATATTTGTTATACCATATACCATATATAAGAATAAATTAAAAATGAATTAAAGACTTAAATGTGAGACTAATAACTATAGAACTCTTAGATTAAAACATAAGCAGTAAATCTCTGACATTTGTTTTAGCAATATTTTTTTATATATACCTCCTTGGGTAAGGTAAACAAACAAACAAAAATAAACAAATGGGACTACATCAAACTAAAAGCTTTTGTAAGTGAAGGAAACCATAAACAAAATGAAGAGAAAGCCTATTGAATGAGAGAAGATATTCACCAACAATATATCTGATAAAGAGTTAATGTCCAACATTTATAAAGAACTCATACAGCTGAACACTAAAAAATATCCAATAGAATTAAAAATTGACAGAGGACCTTAGTAGATGTTTCTCAAAGAGGACATACAGACATATGAAAAGATGCTCAACATCACTAATCATATGATTAATGGAAAATAAAACTAAAGTAAAATAAAACCACCTCACACAGAATGGCTATTATCAATAAATCCAAAAACAAGTGTTGGCTTGGATGTGGAGAAAAGGGAAGATTCATGCACTGTTGCTGGGAACCCAGACTGGAAAACAGTATGGAGGTGTCTCAAAAATTAAAAATGGAACTGCTAAGATCCAAGATGATGGCAGTACACTCACTCACCCCCAGGACCAAACTGGAATTACAACTAAAACATAGAAATATCAACCAGAATAACCAACTGAATACTAGCTGAACAAAAATCTTATAACTAAGGATTTACAGAAGAAGGCACAAAGAGACTGGTAAGAAGGGCAGAGATGTGAAAAGGACTTGCACCACTCCCATGAGTGGTAGATAAGGTTTTGGAGAAATATCTCAGCTGCAGGGTTTTCCCCTGAGAAGTGTGGGATCTCAACCCCACATTGGCTCCCCAGCTCAGAGAACCAGAGCCTGGAAGAGGTACCTGCATAACATCTGGTTGTGAAAAGCAGTGAGTATTCTGTCTGCCTGGGAGAGACATAGGTGCCCTCTTCAAGGGCCAGTGCAGAACAGTTCATTCACGGCCACCCACCCTAGACTCTGGCAGAGAGGGGGTGGAGTTGACTAGAGTTGTGTGAGGAGGGTCTGGGGTTTGTGGCTCTGGGGAGAGAGTTGAAGGGGCAGCCACCAGGATCCCTGTGCTGAGTCCATCTCCCACACTGCAGACACCATATTTTTTTAGTGGAGCGCTCCCCTTCTTATGGCATCAGTCTAAGGGAAAGCAATAGTTCCACCCTCTGAACTTCATGTTGCTCCTCCCTGCAGAGCTTATGCCTTGCTAAGAAGTCACCTGTCTGATCCAGGGTGAGGAGTTCTGGGCGGACTCAGAGGGTGTCAGTGGCTAAGTTGTGAGGCTTTGGGGTGGCAGACATTCAACCCTCTTTCTTGTGAACCTGACCAATGTTGTATCCCTTGAATGAGAGATACACTAGCCCTACCCTAAGGGCTACCAGCAGCCCCAAACTCCTGACTCCCAGTGGACCTGTCCTGCTGGGCTCTTGCTCCAAGTAGAATCTGAGACATTGAGTTGTGTGGCTCTAAAACAAGGGCCATTTTTCCTCCTTTGCCACACCAGTGCAGAGCCTTTCCTTCTCATATAAAATCTCAATCTGTTTGGGCCTGACAAACTCTGCTGGCCCCCCCATGACAACTCCGCACCACAAATGTCTGTGGAGACATGGCCAGTAGCAGCTAGACTAGGTATACCCTAAGAAATTTGCTGAGTGGCCTCAGACCCAGCACTGGCACCAAGTTTGAACATGTATCAATCTGGTGAACACTACTTGTCCTGCCTAACAGGCAGCCAGTAGATGGAGGCAGGTAGAGACCGGTCTCAGGGTGTCTTGGGAACAGCCCCCAAGGTTTGCACAAGTGAAAGCTGGCTTTGGTGCAAGGATTTGTTCTTCCCACACATACCCAGACCCAGCAGAGGAAGCCACAAGCTCTAGATCACTTTGCATCTCTAAACAGTTTGATCAAGGCCAGTTACAGGCAGTGTCTGACATTTATCAGAGTCCCTCTCAAGATGCCCCAGAAAAGACATGCCAAATGGCCAGCATCAGACAACATTAGAGCAGGATCCAATTAGCTTCACAAATGGAACATCTAAAGGAACATCTTGGCAGGCACCAGACCCTGCTTAGGCAAAATTTGCTTCGAGTGGTCAGCACATGCATAGCCGCACAAACACTGTGATTGGGATTCATCTTCAAAGTCAGCCAGTCTAAGGTCTTCCTTACACACAAATGGGCCAGTAACAATTAAGTCTCAATTATAAGAGCAGGGCTCACATAACCCACACAAGACACATTCCTGGAGCACCCAAGGCAACTGGTCACTGAGACTGGGTCACTGGAATCCATAGGACACCTACTACATAAAGCCACCCTAAGAAGACTTGGAAAAAGAGCAGATCTACTTAATACATAGCAACAAACACAGAGAGTCAGCCAAATAGAGAGTGTAAGAAACACGACTGAAGTCAAAGTATAAGGGAAATCTCCTAAAAAGAGCTAAATAAAAGAGAGGCTAACAATTTACTAGATATAGAGTTTAAAAAATGGTCATAAAGATGCTCAATTAACTTAGTGATAACTCAATGAACTTAGTGAAAACTTAAACAGCATGAAAAGGGACATAGAAACCCTGAAAATGAAGCAGTCAGAAGTGAAGAATACAATAGAAATAATAAATTATAAGTTGGATAAAGCAGAGGATTGAATCAGTAATTAGCTTCCTAATTGGTAGCAGAAAACACACAATTACAGAAGCAAAAAGAAAAAAACAATTTTAAAAAATGAAGATAGCTTAAGGGACCTTTGGGACAACATAAAGCATAAGAACATCAGCATCACAGGGGTACCAAAGGAGAAGAGACAGAGAGAGCAAGGGATCAAGAACCAATATAAAGAAATAATAACTGAAAAGTTCCCGAACCTGGTGAAGGAAAAGGAAGTCCAAGAAGCACAGAGTTCTAAACAAGATTAACCCAAAGGAGCCCACACCAAGACACACCATAATTAATATTTCTAAGGTTAAAGACAAAGATAAAATCCTAAAGTGGCAAGATAAAGAGAGTTATTTACAAGGGAGCTCTCATAAGACTGTTGGCTTATTTCTGAACAGAAAAATTCAGGTCATAGGGATTGGCATAAAATATTCAAAGTGATAAAAAGCAAAGACCTACAACTAAGATTACTTTAACCAGCAAGGCTATCAGTTAAATTTGAAAGGAAAATAAACAACTTCTCATACAAGGAAAAGCTAAAGGAGTTCATTTTCACCAAACCAGTATTAAAATAAATGTTAAAGAGACTTCTCTGGAAGAAAAAGAAAAAAATGTGAGAAACATAGTTATAAAGAATATAAAGACAATAAAAATGTACCTATCAATAATTACTTTAAATGTAAAAGGCCTAAATGCTCCAATCAAAAGACAGAGGGGGAAAAAAAGACATAGGGTAGCCAAATAGATAAGAAAACAAGACTCATATATATGTTGTTTACAAAAGACCCACCTCAGGATAAAAGATACACACAGACTAAAAGTAAAGTGATGGAAAAATATTTTATGCAAATAGAAATAAAAAAATGCTAAGGGTGGAAATGCTTATATCTGACAAAATAGACTTTAAAAAAGGCTATAGTAAGAGACAAAGAATGACACTACATAATAATTAAGATAACAACTCAACAAGAGGACATAACCCTTGTAAACATTTATGCACCCAACATAAGAGCACCTAAATATATAAAGCAAATCCTGACAGACAAAAAGAGAGAATGACAGTAATATAGTCATAGTAGGGGATTTTAACACCTCATTGACATCAATGTATAGATCTTCCAGACAGATAATCAACCAGGAAACAATGGCCTTAAGTGACATATTAGTCAGATGGATTTAATTGATATCTTCAAAGCATTTTATGGTAAAGCAATAGGATTTACATGAGGATAGTTTAATGACCTCCTGGAACCTCTTCGAGTGTACCAACATTCACATCATGGGGAAACCAGAAGGAGAAGAGATAGAGCAAGGAATTAAAATCCTACTGAAAAAAATAATGATGAAAAATTTTTCTTACCTAATGAAAGAAATAGACATAAGAAAAGTCCAGAAAGCACAGAGTCCCAAACAAGATGAATCTAAAGAGGCCCACATAAGACACATCATAATTAAAATACTGAGAATTAAAAACAAAAGGAAAGTCTTAAAAGCAGCAAGTAAAAAGCAATTAGTTACCTACAAGAGAGTTTCCATAATACTGTTAGCTGATTTCTCAACAGAAACTTGCAGGCCAGTAGGAATTGGCAAAGAATATTCAAAGGGATGGAAAGCAAGGAACCTACAACCAAAATTACTGTATCCAGCAAAGCTATCACTTAGAATCCTAGGACAGATAAAGAGCTTCCCAGAGAAGAAAAAACTAAAGGAGTTCATTGCCCCCAAACCAGTATTTTATGAAATGTTAAAGGGTCTCTTCAAGAAGAAAAAGGAAAAAAGAGAAAAAATATGAATAAAAAAATGAAATAATAAATACATATCTATCCACAAGTACTTTAAATATAAATGGATTAAATGCTCCAATCAAAACACATATTGAGGCTGAATGAATAACAAAACAAGATTCTTATATATGTTGTATACAAAAGACTCACTTCAGATGAAAAGACACACACAGACTGAAAGTAAAGGGATGGAAAAATATTTCATGAAAATGAATAAAACAACAAAAACAACAAAAATCAGGGGAAACAATACTTACACCAGGCAAAATGAACTTTAAACCAAAGGCTATAATGAGAGACAACAAAGTACCCAGAAATTTCATTTCTGGGTATTTATCCAAAGAAACCAAAAGACTAAATCAAAAAGACCTATGAATCCATATGTCCATTCCAGCATTATTTACTATAGACAAGATATGGAAGCAACATAAGTGTCTATCAATAGATGAATGAATAAAAAAGAAGTGATGCATATATACAATAAAATATGACTCAGGCATAAAAAAAGAATGAACTCTTGCCACCTGAAACAACATGAATGGATCTAGAAGGTACTGTGCTGAGTTAAATAGTCAGAGAGAAAAACAAATGCCATATAATTTCACTTATATTTAGAATCTAAAGAACAAAATAAGCCATCAAGCTGACTGGAAACAGTCTCATAGATACAGAGAACATTTAAAGGGTTGCTAAGTGGGAGGGTGTATAGGAGGATAGGTGAAAGAGGTGAAGGGATTAAAAATATTTTATGTCCAGCTGGGTGTGGCTCAGCGGTTGAGCGTCGACCTAAGATCCAGGTGATTGGGGTTTGATTCCCAGTCAGGGCACATGCCTGGGCTGCAGGCTTGATCCCCAGTCAGGGGGGTGCAGGAGGTAGCCGATCAATGACTCTCTCATCATTGATGTTTCTATCTCTCTATCCCTCTCCCTCCCTCTCTCTGAAATCAATAAAGATATGTTTAAAAATAAATAAATAAATAACAATATTTCATCAAAATGGAACTTCCAAATTTGTAGTTACAGAATATTGACTATGAATGGTGTTAGATGGGTACTAGATTTATCAATGATCACTTCATAAGTTATATATATCTAATCACTTGATTGTATACCTGAAACTAATATACTATTGTACACCAAATGTAATTGAAAAATATATATATTTTCAAAAAGAAAAGGTTTCTCAAGCAAACCAAATAATAATAATAATATTGAATGTCAACTGTAATTGAAAAATTAAAATATAGAAAATGAAAAACTCAGTGTTATTTCAAAATATGTACTTGGATAAAATTATAAAAGTAAAATTGGTCAAAAACATAAATAATTTTTGAGTTTTCAATTTTTATTATTTACAATTACCTATCATGTTTGATCACATTGAAAATTTAAAAATAAGCATTTAGAAATACCTATAGGATATATTAAGAGTTCTGAGTCCCAGGAAATTATGTTATTATAAGCATGGAAATTTAATTATTAAAATTTACACAGTATAGAGCTAAAAAAATATTTACCAGGACAGCATCCCACAGAGATTCAAAAAACTAAAAAATATGTATTCACAAAGATATATGCATCCCTATGTTCATTGCCCCATTATTCACAGTGGCCAAGACATGGCAACAACCAGTGTCCTCCGATAGAGGACTGGATAAAGAAGATATGGTACATGTACACAATGGAATACTACTCAGCCATAAGAAAGGATGAAATACTGCCATTTGCAACAACATGGATGGACCTTGAGAATATTATACTTAAGTGAAATAAGCCATTCAGAAAAAGCTAAGAACCATATGATTTTACACATATGTGGGATATAAAACTAAAACTTGTGGACACAAACAGTAGTGTGATGGTTGCCAGAGGGAAGAGGGTGGGGGGTGAAAGGGTCCTAATATATGATGATGGGAGAAGATATGACTTTGGGTGGTGGGTATACAGAGTAATATACAGATCTTGTAACATAGACACCCACACCTGCAATCTTTATGTTCATATTAATCATTGCTATCCCAATAAATTTAATAAAATAAATAAATAAATAAATATATTTATTGCCATCCCAATAAATTTAATAAAATAAATAAATAAATAAATAAATTTATTTATTAACAAAAATAGAATTGTATGCCCACCAACTTGGATGGAACTGAAGATGGTGTGCCTTGAAAAAGTGTGAAAGATGGCTTAAAAAGTAATGCTTATGATATCAAAAATATGAATAAAGAATCTGAATAAGAGTAAAATGTGAATGGAAAATCATTAATCAACATATTTAAATAAAAGGAAAATTTAAGCACAGAAGTATAAGCTGAATTAATACACACTAAAGTAGACTTTCACTATTCAACTGTATGCCAAGAAGTTTATAAATTAAAGTTTATATGAGTTCCTTATATTTATTATTATTTTAAGTTTTGTTCAAATATTACAGATGTCTCTTTTTCTCCCCAATGACTCAATCCACCCCATCCCACTGCCCTCCCCAGTCCTTATCCACACCACTGTCCATGTCCTTGGGTTGTGCATATATGAATATAAATTCTTTGGTTAATCTCTCCCCCTCCACATACCTGCCCTCCTCCATCCCTCTGATATTCATCCATATGTTCCATGCTTTAATGTCACTGAATCATTTCAGTTCATCAGTTTATTAAGTTCTTTAGATCCCACAAATAAGTGAGATCATGTGATGTTTGTTTATCTCAGCCTGGCTTACATCACTTAGCATAGTATTTTACAGGTCCTTCCATACTGTCCCAAATAGTAAGAGATCCTTCCTCTTTACAGCTGTGTAGTATTCCATGGTGTATATGCCCCACAGATTTTTTAATCCACTCATCTACTGATGAGCACTTGGGCTGTTTCTAGATTTTAGCTATTGTAAATTGTGCTGCTAAGAACATAGGGCTGAATATATTCTTTCTAATTAGTGTTTCAGGATTTTTAGGATATATTCTTAGAAGTGGGATCGCTAGGTCAAAAGGCAGCTCCATTTCTAATTTTTCGAGGAACCTCCATACTGGTTTTCCATAGTAGCTGCACCAGTATGCATTCCCACCAGCAGTGCACTAGGATTCCCCTTTCTCCACATCCCCTCCAGCACAAGTCATTTGTTGATTTGTTGATGGTAGCCATTCTTATAGGTGTGAAGTGATACCTCATTGTGGGTTTAATTTACATCTCTCTAATAATAAGCGACATCGAGCATTTTCTCATATGTCTTTTGACCGTCTGTATGTACTCTTTGGAGAAGTGTCTATTCAGATCCTTTGCACATTTTTTTAATTGTGTAGTTTGTCTTCCTCTTGCTGAATAGTATGAGTTCTCTGTAAACTTTGGAAATTAGTCCCTTATCAGATACATCCTTGGCAAATATGTTTTCCCAGACCATGGGGTTCCTTTGTATTTTGAGACTGTTTTCTTTTGCTGTGCAGAAGTTTTTAGTTTGATGTAGTCCCATATGTTTATTTTTTCTTTTGTTTCTCTTGTCCTAAGTGTTGTATCATTGGAAATTCCACTGGGTGAGATGTCTGTGAGTTTACTGCTTATGTTTTCTTTCAGGATATTTATGGTTTCGCAACTTACATTTAAGTCTTTTATCCATTTTGAGTTTATTTTTGTGTATGGTGAAAGTTGGTGGTCTAGTTTCATTTTTTTGCATATTCCTGTCCAATTTTTTAAGCATCATCTATTGAAGAGGCTGCCATTTCTCCATTGTATGCTCTTGCCTCCCTTGTTAAATATTAACTGACCATAATGGCATAGGTCTATTTCTGGGGTCTCTGTTCTGTTCCATTGATCTATATGTTTGGTGTTGTACAATGGCCTTGTAGTATAGTTTGATATCAAGTAAAGTGATCACTCTCACTCTTCTTTTTCCTCAAGATGGCTGCAGCTATTCAGGGTTATTTTGGGTTCCATATAAATTATTGAAATATTTGTTCTAGATCTGTGAAATATGCTGTTGGTATTTTAATAGGAATTACATTGAATCTATAAATTGCTTTGAATAGTATGTACACTTTAATGATATTAATTTTTCCAGTCCATGAACATGGTATCTTCTTCCAGTTGTTTATATCTTCCTCTATTTCTTTTTTCAGTGTCCTATAGTGTTCCAATTACAGGTCTTTTACATCCTTGGTTAAGTTTATTCTTAGGTATCTTATTTTTTTAGTTGCAATGGTAAATGGTATTGTTTTTCAGTTTCTGTTTCTGAGAGTTCACTGTTGGTGTATAAGAATGCCATTGATTTCTGGATGTTGATTTTGTATCCAGTTACCTTGCCAAATTTGTTTATCAAATCTAACAGTACTTTGATAGTCTTTAGGGTTTTCTGTGTACAATATCATGTCATCTGCAAGTAATGACAGTTTTATTTCCTCCTTTCCAATTTGGATACCTTTTATGTTTTCTTCCTGTCTGATGGCTGTGGCAAGGACTTCCAGTACTATGTTGAATAAGAGTGGTGAAAGTGGACATCCTGTCTTGTTCCGGTTTTTATGGACATGGGTTTAGTTTTTAATCATTGAGTGTGATATTGGCTGTAGTTTGTCATATGTAGCCTTTATTATGTTGAGGTATGGTCCCTCTATTTCCACTTTGTTGGGAGTTTTTGTCAGAAATGGGTGCTGGATTTTGTCAAATGATTTTTCTGCCTTTATTGATATGATAAGATGATTTTTGTCCTTCATTTTGTTTATGTGTTGTGTCATATTTATTGATTTGGAGATGTTATACCAGCCTTGCATTCTTGGAGTAAATCCGACTTGGTAATGGTATATAATCTTTTTCATGTATTGCTGGATCTGGTTTGTTAGTATTTTTTGAGGATTTTAGGATCTATGTCCATCAGTGATGTCGGCCTGTAATTCTCTTTCTTTTTAGTGTCTTTATGTTTTTGGGATTAGGATGATGCTTGCCTCATAAAAAGAGTTTGGGAGTTTTCTCTCCTCTTGAATTTTCTGGAATAGTTTGAAGAGAATAGGTGTTAATTCTTCTTTGAATGTTTGGTAAAACTCGCCTGTAAATCTATCTGGTTAAGGACTCTTGTGTGCTGGGACTTTTTGATTACTGCTTCAATTTTATTAATTGTTATCGGCTTATTCAGGTTTTATGCCTTTTCTTGATTCATTTTTAGAAGATTGCATGTTTCTAGGAATTTTTTCATTTCACCCATGTTGTCCAGTTTTTTGGCATATAGTTGTTCATAGTACCTTCTTACAATCCTATGTATTTCCGTTGGTGCTGTTATCTTGGCTCTTTCATTTCTGATTTTATTTATTTGGGTCCTCTCTTTTTGTTTCTTAATGAGTCTGGCTAAAGGTGCATCAATCTTATGTATCTTTTCAAAGAACCAATTCTTGGTTTCATTGATTTTTTTCGTATTTTTTTTAGCTCCTATGTCATTTATTTCTGCTCTAATCTTTATTTTCTTCCTTATCTTCCTCAGGCTTTTCTTGCTGTTCTCATTCTAGTTCTTTTAGTTGTTGTGTTAGATGATTCATTAGTGCTTTTTCTTGGTTTTTTTGAGATAGGCCTGTAATGCTTTAAACTTTCAGGACTGCTTTCTCTGTATCCCATAGATTTTGGGTTGTTGTCTGTTTATTTTTGTTTTTTTCCAAGAAGTGTTTGATTTCTTCCTTGATCTCATTGGTAACACATTCATTGTTTAATAAGCTGCTATTTAGCTTCCATGTGTTTAAATATTTTTGAATTTTTTTATAGTGGTTGATTTGTAGTTTCATAGTATTGTAATGTGAGACAAAGCTTGATATGATTTCAATCTTCTTGAATTTGTAGAGACTTGCCTTGTGCCCTAACATGTGGACTATTTATGATAATGTCCCATTGGCATTTGAGAAGAATGTGTATTCTGCTGCTTTGGGACGAAATGTTCTGTAAGTGTCAATTAAATCCATTAGGTCTTGTGAGTCATTTAAGGTCTATGTTTCCTTGTTGATTTTTTCTCTTGATGATCTGTCCAATGCTGACAGTGGGGTGTTAAAATCCCCACTATGATTGTGTTGCTGTCAATCTCCCACTTAAAGTCCCCCAAGAAATTTTTTATATATTTAGGTGCTCTTATATTGGGTGCATAAATGTTTATGTGTTATTTCCTCCTGTTGGATTGATCCCTTTAGCATTATGTAATGACCATCTTTGTATTCTGTTATGGTCTTTATTTTGAATTCTGTTTTTTCATAAATAAGTATTGCTACTCCATCTTTTCTTTTCTTTCCATTTACATGGAGTATTTTATTTCATCCTTTCACTTTGAGCCTGTGTGAATTTTTTTTCTCAGGTTGGTCTCTTGTAGACAGCATATATTTGGGACCTGTTTCCTTATTCATTCAGTTACCCTATGTCTTTTGATTGTAACATTTATTCCACTTACATTTAAGGTTACTATTGATACATTATTTAATGCCACTTTTCCCCTTTATGGTGACGTACTTTTTTATCATATCTTGCAATGCTGGTTTCATTGTACTGAACTCCTTTAGCCTTTTTTTTTTTTTTTTTTGGTCAGGGAAACTCTTTATTTCACCTTCAATTTTAACTGATGGCCTTGCTGGATAAAGCAATCTTGTTTGCATATCCTTGCTTTTCATTATTTTGAGAACTTCATGCCACTCCCTCTGGCCTGAAAAGTTTCTGTTGAGAAATCTACTGTCAACCTTATGGGGGTCCTTTTAGGTCACTGATTTTCTTTCTCTTGCAGCTCTTAATATTTTCTCTTTGTCCCTGACATTTGCCAGTTCCCATTTTAATTATGTTGTGTCTTAGAGTGTGTCTCTTTGGGTCCATCTTGTTGGAACCCTTTGTGCTTCCTGAACTTGTGTGGCTTTCTCCCTTGCCAGTGTAGGGAAGTTTTCTGTCATTATTTCCTCTACCAAGTTCTCCATCCCTTACTCTTTTTCCTCCCCTTCTGGCACTCCTCTAATGCAAATGTCGTTTCCCACATGTCCCAAATCTCACTTAGAATCTCCCATACTTTTTAAGTATTTTTTTTTATTTTGTTGCTCTGATAGAGTGGTTTTTCCTACCTTATCTTCCAAGTTACTTATTCTATCCTCTGCTTCATTGAGCCTGCTTGTAATTTCTTACCAGCATATTCTTGATATCTGATTTAGTATTCTTCATTTCTGTCTGAATCTTGCTTATGATATGTGGTTTTTTTTCATGTTTTCACTAAGTTCCTTGACCTTACCATCAATTGTTGTATTGTTCTCATTAATTTCCTTGAGCATCTTTATAATCATTCCTCTGAACTTTATTTCTGAGAACTTGCTTAGTTGCATCTCATCGAAGTCTTTTTCCTGGAGATTTTTCTATTCTTTAGTTTGGAGGTTGTTTCTTTGTTTCCCCATTTTGGTGGCTCTTAGTGTATGTATGTATTAGATATGTTTGTTGTCTCCCAGTTTTATGGGAAGGGACTTTGTAGCATGAGTCTAGTGGATCCCAGAGGTGTGTTTTCCTTATACGTCTGAGCTCTTTGCTCTAGGCATGTCCCTTTTGTGGGTGTCCCTTTTGTGGGTTGTTTCGGCTCTCCTGCTGTGATTGGGTCTAGAATGTTGTTGACCAGTCCTTGGGAGGACTCTCTTCTCAGGTTGGCTAACTGTGTCTCATCCCCAACCATGTCATGTAAGCTGGGTGCTGGCAAGACATAACAATACACAACTAAACTTGCAGGAAACAAGGGGTATCTTAAAAATATCTTGAAAACCACAATGAAAACAACCCAAGTGAAAATAGAACTGGGAGAATGAAGGGAGAACACAAATTCTAAAGCAAAAAAAAAAAAAAAAAAGAGGTAAGAAAAGTAAAGCTAGAGAGAGAAAAATATATTGTTGTTAATAGTGATGAAAACATTAAAAGTAATAATAATAAACTAAAGTAAAATGTAAAAAATAGAGAAACTACTGGGAGATAAAAGGGGCAGTGAAAAGATTCTGAAAAAAGGGCAAGCAAAAAAATTAAGAGAGGGAATAGGAATAGGATAATAGTTGAAAGTGAAAAAATAAAAATATAATAAAGAAAGTAACAGAAACTAACACTCAAAAAAAAGACAGTAAGACATAGGGAGAAAAAAAAAAAGAAATAAAAGAGGAAAAATAAGCTATGCCAATGGATTGAGAAGAGAGAGAGAGATAAAGCCAGGTCAGGGAGGGAGTCCAATAAGAGATATGGGGGAAACTAGAGAAAAGCAGTAAACTTATTGGTTATAATTATAAAATCCCAGCAATTAAGCAGGGAATATCAAGAAAATCTTGACAGAAGGAAAGATAAAACAAAACATGGCAAATATACAAAACAAACAAAATAAAAAACATTCCAAGCAAAAATTTTTTAAAAAATTAATAAAATATTTTTAAAACTTTAATATTATAAAATTTAAAAAGAAGGAAAAAATTTTTTTCCTTTCTCTTTTTCCTCAGGAAAAATAAAAATTAAAATAAGTCGATTAGGTGAGTTTCTTCTGGGCAGCTTATGTTTTCTGATGCTCACTGTTTTGTATGCTGATTTCCATCCTCCTGGGAGGTACATGTGTATAAGCCAATGTGAGGAGCTGTCTAGACTTGGCTCTGGTGTCCTTAGGTAGTTGGTTGATCTGAGGCTCTCTGTGGACCACCTCCTCTTGTCAACTATTTTGCAACCTTGTAGTTGCCTGGTCTTACTCCAGAGTCTTCTGTAGATTCTTTACGGTGCAAGATGGCTAGTGTAGTTTGGGATATAGCTCCCCTTACTTAGAGTTTTCACTGTTAAGCACTCACTGTGAGGAAGTTAGTTTCTGCTTCACAGCCAGATCCTCAGTCTCTACCCTATCCTCCAATTCTTGTTCCCCATACACTGCCTGCTGCAGTTTCAGATTGTTTTCAGTCTGTTGCCTTTTCTGTATAAGCAGTTTCAGCAGCCTGAATTCAGTGGGTTTGATTAAAAAACATTCCAGTGAACACTTTGCCTGCCCAGTGCCAAGAAGGGGTTTTCAGCTTTTCCTCCAGTTCCCAACCAATAGTTCCTGAGAGTCTTATTCTTCTAATGTCATCCTATGAGCTGTTCTCCCTTCCCCCTCAGGACTGTGCCCTCTGGGGGGGTATCTGGGGCTTCAGTGAGCTGCACCAGCTCCTTTCCTGTTGGGAGAGGTGCTCCTTGCCTGCAGAAGAGGTAAGTGTGCTCCGCCCCTCCTTGCTCAGATCTGGTTGGCTGGTCACACCAGGCACATATTTCAAACACTCTACTGTGCTGACACAAATCACAGCTTCCGCTGGTCAGATTCTATGATGTTTTTCAGTGCTTCCTACTTGAAATATGTCCATCAGGTATATTTCTCTGGTTTTTCCAAGCTGGTTATGTAGTGTTTTAGGAGTAAGCCAGGTCCATGGCTGGGAGCAGGGGCACTCTGCTTCTTCTCACAGTGCCACCATCTTCCCTCTCCAATTATTATTTTTTCAGTATAATTTATTTAACTTTAATATAAATTTTTGAAGTTAATTTCTGGGTTAAAAGTTAGAAAAATAGTATGTTTTTTAATCCATATTAACAAACTACCTTCACAAGTGCTGTACAGATTTACTATCTTACCAAAATTATTGGAAAAAACTCTTAGAAATGTTGAATGGTAAATAATAAACTGAACATTTTCCTAGAGGTTTATTGGTCATTTCCTTCACTGGAGTATTTTCTTTTTGTTTATTCTTTATTTTGTTTGTTGGTGCTATGTTAAAGTTTTATTACTTATCTGTAAGTATGCTTAGTTACTCATCTGCTTTCAAATTTCAATTTTTGTTCACTTTGTTTTCTAACACAGATTTTTTTTTTATATTCCCATGGATTCAAATCTCTCAATTGTTTCTATCTAGAGTTCAGTTAAATGGTTAATTATATTTTTTTAGTTTTAATTTTGGTGAGTTAATTGTTCTAAGACTTGTTTTGGTATGATGTAAAGTTACAACTTGAGTTCTTTTCTAAAAGCCCATTTTTCCAAATCACTCACTTTTCATTGTTTTATTATATATAAATTCTTATAAACACTATTGTCTGATTCAGTAATATTTTATCTGTTTCACTGATCTATGGGATTTTCACAGCTCCAACTATTAATGTTTGTAGGGCAAGTTTCCTTTCATTATTCAAAATTTCCAAAATTTTCTTATATATTCTTGCCTGCTTATTTTAATTTTTTTCAGATGAACTGGTTTTCATTTTATCAAGTTCCATAATGGTTCTGTTGAGATTTTGTTTAAAATCACCTTAAGACTACATATGATTTTAGAATTTTATTCTTTATGATAGACAATGTAAACATTTCACATATCTGAACATAGAATGACTATTTATTCAAGATTATTTTTTTCTCAGTAAAGTTTTGCAGTTTAACACATATCTGAATAACACATATCTCTGGTTAAGATAGTTTATATTTAATATCGTCTGTTGCTATTCTGAGTGCTTCTTTTCCTGTTATGTTGTGTTACCCTTCATTGCGGTATCTAGGAAAGCTATTACTAGTGTATTTAGTTTCTGTCTGCTCATCACATTAAATGCTTGTATCAAATTAGCTATTCTTTTAAGTGTGTCATTGTTGTTTTTAACTTAAAAATAATAATTTTTTCTCCTTCTTTACAATCGCTCTTTTACCTTTAACCTCCTTTCTTGTAATATTAGTGAGAACTTCTAGAACAAAGTTAAATAGATGTGGCAGTTGCAATTTTGATTTTTATAGGAAAACTAGGGTCGAACTGTAAAATAAGTGGTTAATTTGTCCAAGGAGAGTTTATTGTGTCATAAAACCTTTTTACATTCCAAATTTACTGAGGCTTTTTGGTTTTAAAATATAAATATGTATTTAATTTTATCAAGTACTTTTCTAGCATTTGTTAAAATGACCAACTGAATTGTCTCATATAAATTACTGTTTTATATAATAGAGATAATAGGCTTGCTAATAGTAAATGACTTATATCGCTGAGAAAAAATCTATTTAATTGTGGTTCATAATTCTTTTAATATACTAATTCAACTTTATTTTTTAATATGAGGTTTTTGGACTTTAAGTGACTTTTGTTTAAAGTTTTGTTTTGTTTTTTAATTCAGATTTTCCTTGTTTATTTGTGTATGTGTCTGTATTGAATTTTACACAATTTAATCACATTTGCAGGTTCATGTATACACTACCGCAGTCAAGATACAGACTGTTTTATCACCAAAAGAAGCCTTCATGCTGCCCTTTTATAATCACACTTATCTCCCTCCCTTACTCCTTTATGTCAACTCAGCCTTAACCTCTAGTCAGCCACTTATCTGTTCTTCATTTCTATAATTTTGTCATTTCAAGAATCCTATATAAATGGAATCATACAGTATGTAACCTTTGGAATTGACTTTTTTTACTCAGCCTAATTTCCTTGAGAGTCATTTAAATTGTTGCATGTATCAGTTCATTTTATTTATTTATTATGCAGTAATATTTGGTTGTATGGAGGAACCAGACTTTGTGCCAAAAGCTTTTGAATTTTGTCTAGTTTCTTTAGCAAAGTTATGATGCTTCATGGAATGAACTATGCAGTTTCCATTTTCTCCTATGTTCTGGAGTAGATCATAAAAATATGAGAACTGAGCAAATAATTCATTGATGTTTTTGCAATTTATTTCATGATTATCAGTCTATTTAATTTTTTACATTTACAGAACCATTTTTAAAATTTACATATTTTTAAAGTTATACATGTCTTCTAGATTTTCTAACATGGATTTTAGACATTTATATTACTACATATGCATTTTCTTACTTTAAAAAAGTTCCTCTGAATCTGTTATATCTAATTTCTTGGTTTTATTTGCTATTTTTCCTTGATTGATTTCTGTGCTAAAACAGTTCTTACATTTGTTTCTTATATTGTTTTCTTTTAAATTATATTTTTTGGGCTAACATTGGTTAATAAAATTATTTAAGTTTCAAGTGTACGATTCTATGATACATCATCTATATGTTATATTGTGTGCCCACCACACAAAGTCAAATCTTCTGTCACCATATATTTGACTCCCTTTACCCTTTACTGCTCCTGACCTCCCTTCCCTCTGATAACCACCATACTGTTGTCTATGTCTATGAGTTTTGTTTGTTTTTCTTATTTGTTCATTTATCTCTTTCAGTTTTATATTGTTTCCTAATTCCTACATTTTTGAATTTAGATTTATTATTTTCAGGCAATATTTTTTCCTTTTTATTAAATCTATTGGAGTGACGCTTGTTAACTGGTCAACAATTTTAAAATATGTTTCTGCTTTAGTTACTGTTGCTTTTTTATCTTTTCTCTAAGTAATTGATTTGGAAGCTTATATTTTATAGTTATTTTTCTTGTTTAATAATTAAAATATTCAATGCTGCTAAACCTTTGAGTACAGCCTTTTTATATTCCACTTTTTAAGTACTGCTTACATGTACTTTCAATAATTTCTCAATATCTTTATTTTATTTAAAGCCCAATAGTCAACTAGATTATTGTTTTGAATCTCCAATTGGCAAAATTTTGGTTTTATGGTTGTGTTAATCTCATTATTTAACATTTCCTTTTATTTCTGGTGGCCATAGAATGCAGCCTGAGTATTTTCTGATTTTTTTTTTTTTTTTTGGTATTTTTGTGTTATAGAACTTTAAACCTTTTTTTTTTAAGTTCCAAAAAATCTTGAAAAGAAATTGTAAGCTTTGTTGTAGCTGTGTGTTTTTTAACGTATTGATTTTTAAAAATTTCTCTTTATTGTTGAAAGTATTATAGATGTTCCCTTTCTTTCCCCATTGACCCTCTTCTCCCTGCACTCACCTCCCATCCCAGGTCTTCACCACACCATTGTCTGTGTCATGGTTATGTATATATTCATATAAATTTTTTGGTTAATCTCTTTCCACCCACCCACCCCTGCCTTCCCTCTGAGATCCTATTTTGTTCATCAGTTTATTTTGTTCTTTAGAGTCCATATATGAATGAGATCATTGATACTTGTCTTTCTCTGGCTGGTTTTGTTTTTTATTGTGGTAAAAATACATAATATAAAATTTGGCATTCTAATAATTTTTAAGTGTACAATTTAGTGGCAGTAAGTACATTCTTATTGTTGTGTAATCATTATTACTATACATTGCCCAAACTTTTTCTTTTTCCACGCCCCTGGTAACCTCTATTCTACTTTCTGTCTCTATGAATTTTACTATTTTAGATCCCTCATGTGAGATGTAATATTTGTTTTTTCATGTCTGACTTATTTCAGTTAACATAATGTTTTCAAGTTTATTCCTTGTAGCATTTTTTAAAATTTTATTCCTTTTAAAAGATGAATAATATTCCCTTGTATATGTTATAACACATTTTGTTTATTCACTCATGTGGGATTTACTTTTTACACCTTTATTGAGGTGGAAATTGAAAAATAAAAGTTGTAGATAATTAAGGTCTAGTAGAGCTCTATTTTAAACAAAATTTTCATAACATAAAATTATATTATTCAAATATGACTTATTTTGTCTATTTAATCTGTTAAACTGATGGATATAAAATACCTTTTCTTAATAAAATGGAATTAATTTCCTATTGTATTTTTCTTTTAGTTTTCTTTATATAATATGTTATGAAGATATTTGGCTCCTGTGATATATGATTATTGCATCTTTACTTTTTTTGCTATAATTTTTTAAATCTCTTAAAAAATTTTTCAATTGTAGTTGACATGAAATATTATTTTGTATTAGTTTTAGGTGTACAGCCTAATGGTTAGGTAATCATATGCTTCACAGAGATTTAAACCTCAATATTTATAGTATCCAGCTGGCACCATACATACTTGTTACAATATTATTTACTTATTCCCTATACTGTACTTTTAATCTCCATGACTATTTTGTAACTGCCAATGCGTACTTCTCAATTCCTTCACCTTTTTCATCCAGTCCCCTAACCTCTCTCACTTCTGGCAACCATTACTTTGTTTGCTGTGTCTGTGAGTCTGTTTCTATTTTGTTTGTTCACTTATTTTGTTCTTTAGATTCCACATATAAGTGAAATCATATGGTATTTGTGTTTCTCTGACTTTAGCATAATTCTCTCAAGTCCATCCATGCTGTTGCAAATGGTAAGAGTGTATTCTTTTTAATGGCTGAGTAATATTCCATTGCATATATGTACCACAACTTTTTTATCCACTGGTCTATTGATGGGCATGTGGGTTGCTTCCATATCTTGGCTATTGAAAATAACACTGCAATGAATTTAAGGGTGCATATATTCTTTCAAATTAGTGTTTTGGGTTTCTTTAGCTATATACCCAGAAGGGGAATTGTTGGGTCATAAGGTAGTTCCATTTTTAATTTTTGAGGAACTTTTGTACATTTTTCAATAGAGGCTGTGCCAATATGGATTCCCAGCAACAGTGCATGAGGCTTCCCTTTTCTTCACCTCCTAGCCAACACTTGATGTTTATGGATTTATTAACAATAGCCATTCTGACTAGAATGAGGTGATATATAATTGTGTTTTAACATTCATTACTCAGATGATTAGTGATGTTGAGCATATTTTAATAGGCGTATTGACCATCTTTATGTCCTCTTTTAGAAATATCTATTCATGTCCTTTGCCAATTTTTAAAATGGATTGTTTGGGCATTTTCTGGTGTTGAGTTGTATGAGTACTTCATACATTTTGGATATTAAGGCCCTATCAATTATAGCACTAACAAATATCTCCTCACATTGTCAGTAGATTTTCTTTTCATTTTGTTTATTGTTTTCTTTTGCTGTGTAAAAACTTTTAGTGTGATGTAGTCCAATTTGTTTATTTTTCTTTTGTTCCTCTTGCTTGGCAGCTGGGTGCAAAGGGTAAAGAGATTAAGCAAGGAAACAAAAAGACTTATGGACACAGCCCAGCCAGGCGTGGCTCAGTGGTTGAGCATCGACCTAGGATCCAGGCGATCAGGGTTCGATTCCCGATCAGGGCACATGCCCAGGTTGAGGGCTTGATCAATGACTCTCTCATCATTGATGTTTCTATCTCTCTCTCTCCCTCTCCTTTCTTCTCTCTGAAATCAATAAAGATATATTAAAAAAAAAAAAGAATTATGAACACAAACAACAGTATGGTTATTGCCAAAGGAAAGCAGAGGTGCAAGAGAGTAAAGGGGGGATAAATAGTGATGAAAGGAGAATGACTTGGGGTTATGAACATACAATAAAATATACATATGGTATATTGTAGAACTGTACACTTCAAAAGATATATCAGAGAAAATATTGTTAAAACAAATGTCAGAGATTTTCCTGCAAATGTTTTAATCTAAGATTTTTATGTTTATGTGTCTCACATTTAAGTCTTTAATGCATTTTGAGTTTATGCTTGTATATGTTGTAATAAGGTGGTCTAGTTTCTTTTTTTTTTTTTTGCATGTATTTGTCAAATTTTCTGAAATAATATTGAATAGATTGTCTTTACCATATTGTATGTTCTTGCCTCTTTGTCTTATACTAATTGACTGTATAGATATGGGCTCATTTCTGGGCTCTTTATTCTGTTACATTGATCTATGTGCCTGTTTTTATGTCAATACCATGCTGTCCTGATTACTATAATATTGAAGCATAGTTTGATATCAGGTAGTGTGATACCTCCAACTTTATACTTCTTAAGATTGCTGTGGCTATTTGGGATCTTTATGATTCCATACGAATTTTGGTGTTTTGCCATTGGTATTTTGATAGGATATGATTAAATTTATAGATTGTTTTGGGTAGTATGAATTTTTTAATGATGTCATTTCTTCCTACAGTGGGTCAAAAGGCAGTTTTATTTTTAATTTTTTGAGGAAACTCTATGCTATTTTCCACAGTGGCTGTACCAGTCTTCATTTCCACCAACAGTACATGCACAAGAGTTCTAATTTGCATCTTTCTGATGACTATCTACGTTGAGCATTTTTTCATATGTTTAATGGCCATTTGTATGTCCTCTCTGGAGAAGTGTTTTCTCAGTTCCTTTGCCCATTTTTTAATTAAATTGTTTGTCTCTCTGGTGTTGAGCTGTATAAGTTCTTTATATATTTTGGAGATTAACCCCTTATCAGAAGCATCATTGGCAAATATGTTCTCCTATACAGTGGGCTCCCTTTTCATTTTGTCTTTTGCTGTGCACAACTTTTTAGTTTGATTTAGCCTCATTTGTTTATTTTTTTCCTTAGATTATTTTGCACTAGAAGATATATCAGCAAAAATAAGCTATGAGAGATGTCTGTGATTTTATTGCTTATGTTTTATTCTAGGATTTTATGGTTTTGTGACTTATATTTAAGTCTTTTATCCATTTTGAGTTTATTCTTGTGTATGGTGTAAGTTTGTGGTATAATTTTTTTTTTTTTTTTTGCATGTACCCGTCCAATTTTCCCAACATCATTTATTGAAGAGACTGTCTTTACTCAATTGTATGCTCTTGCTTTCTTTGTCAAAAATTAGTTGACCATAAAGACACAGGTTTATTTCTGGATTCTTTATTCTGTTCTATTGATCTATATTCTTGTTCTCATACCGGTATCACTGTTTTCATTACAATGGCCTTGTACTATAATATGATATCCGTTATTATCAATTTTGTTCTTTCTCAAAGTTGCAGAGGTTATTTGGGATTTTCTTTGGTTCCACATAAATTTTTGGAATATTTGTTCTAGATCTGTGAAATATGCCATTGGTATATTAATAGGAATTACGCTGAATCTATAGAATGCTCTGTGTAGTATGGACATTTTAATGGTGTTAATACTTCCAATCCATGAACATGGTATATGCTTCCACTTATTTCTATCTTCCTCAATTTTGTTCTCCCATATCCTATAGTTTTTAGAGTATAGGGCATTTCCTTCCTTGGTTAAATTTATTTTTTTCTGTTGCAGTAGGAAATGGAATTATTTTCTTAGTTTCTCTTTCTGATAGTTCATTATTTGTTCATAAAAATGCCACCAATTTCTGAATATTAATTTTGTATTGTGCTACTTTCCAAATTAATTCATTAGATCTCATAGTTTTTGTGGCATTTTTAGGATTCTCTATGTACAATATCATGTCATCTATGAAGAATGAGTTTTACTTCCTCCTTTCCAATTTGAATGCCTTTTATTTCTCTTGTCTAATTGCTGTGGCTATAATTTCCAGTCTATGTTGAATAAGAGTGGTGAAATCAGACATTCCTGTCTTGTTCCTGATCTTCAGGGAAATGTTTTTATTTTCTGTCCATTCAGTATGATATTGGCCGTAAGTTTGTGATATATGGCCTTTATTATGTTGAGGTGTGATTCTTCTATTCTCACTTTGCCAAGAGTTTTTATCATGAATAAGTGCTGGATTTCATCAAATGCTTTTTCATTTCTGATTTTAATCATTTTGATCATCCTCTATTTTTTTCTTAATGAGTCTAGTTAAACATTTATCAATCTTGTTTATCTTTTAAAGAAACAGCTTTTGGTTTTATTGATCTTTTGTTTTGTTTCTTTAGTCTCTGTGTCATTTATTCCCACTTTGATCTTGGTTATTTTCTTTGTTCTACTTAATCTGGACTTTGTTGTTCTTTTTCTAGTTCTTTTAGGTGTAGGCTTAGATTGTCTGAGATTTTCCTTGCTTCTTGAAATAGGCTGTAATGCTATGAACTTCCCTCTCAGGATGCTTTTTCTGTGTCCCATAGATTTTGAGTTGTTGTGTGTTTGTTTTCATTTTTATCCAGGTAATTTTTTATTTTTCTTTGATTTCATTGTTAACCCACTCATTGTTTAATAACATGCTATTTAACCTCCATGTGTTTAAATGCTTTCCATTTTTTTAATTGTATTTGGTTTCTAGTTTCATTTCATTGTGATCTGAGAAGATGCTTGATATAATTTCAATCTTCTTGAATTTGTGAAGACTCGTTTTATGTCCTAACATGTGCTCTATCTTTGAAAATGTTTTATGTGCACTTCTGAAGAATGTATATTCTGCAGCTTTGGGATGAAATGTATTGTAAATATCAATCAAATCCATCTGATCTAGTGTGTCATTTAAGAGTGGTTTTTCTTTGTTGATTTATTGTCTGGTATATCTATACAGTGAGGACAGCTGGGTGTTAAAGTTCCTACTATTGCTGCCATTGTCTTCCTTAATGTCCACCAAGATATTCTTTATGTATTTAAGTGTTTCCAATATTGGGAGTATATATGTTTAGTATTATGTAGTGACCTCTGTCTCTTTTACGGTCTTTGTTCTTAATTCTATTTTGTCAGATATAAGTATTGTTACCTCAAATTGTTTTTCATTTACATTGGCATGGAATATTCTTTCCATTCTTTCACTTTTAGCCTGTGTAAATCTTTTGTTCTGAGGTGCGTCTCTTGTAGACAACATATATATGAATCATGTTTTCTTATCCATCAGATATTTTATGTCTTTTAAATGGAGCATTTAATCCATTTGTATTTAAGGTTATTATTGATAGGTACTTATTTATTTCCAATTTTTTTTTGTAGCCATTTTTTTCTCTATAATATATCTTTTTCTTAAAGCAGTCCCTTTAACATTTCTTTCAATGCTAGTCTGGTGGTAATGAACTCCTTTAGCTTTTTTTTTTTTTTTTTGTCTTGGAAGCTTTTTATTTCACCTTCAATTTTAACTGATAGCTTTGCTGGATAGACTAGTCCTTGTTTTTTGTCAGTTTAAACACTTCATGTGGAGAATCCTTAAGATGGCCACTGAGGATGCAGATGAGTTTGCCCAGGATTGCTTCCAGGAACCACAGACATTCTTTGTACACAAAGACTCTGTGCTTGCGCTGCAAACAGCACAAGAGAATGTTCTGGAAGAAGCACGATCAGGGGCAATTCTTGCAGCTCTGATAAGGGGCCATCTGCGTAAAAGGAACAGTTAATCTAATTCTAAGTTTGGTAGATACAAAGTTTTTAGAGAACATTTTGGTATGATTAATGGCAGGAAGGGAATGCACAAGCTTTGCTTTGTTAGGAGCTTCAATAAATATGCGGAGAAAAGGAGTCTTGAGGCTCTTGGTCCTGATGGCCTTGAGCCTTCGAGCTCTCAGTTTGAATACATTCCCCGTGTCCGTGTTTTCTTTAAGTCCACAGATTGATCAGCAACAACTTCATGTTAATCTCTTTCATCTGGAAGTGTTTCTGTTGAGCAGTTGACAGCCTATGGTAATTCCCTTGTAGGGACTGTCAACTATCTCTTGCTTGCTGCTTTTAAGATTCTCTCTTTGTATTTAACTTTTGTTATTTTAATTATAATGTGTATTGTTGTGGGTCTCTCTGTGTTCATCTTGATTGGGACTTTCTTTTCTTGTGTGACTTTTTTCTTCATCAGGTTAGGAAAGTTTTCAGCCACTATTTCTTCAAACAATTTCTCTATCCCTTGCTCACTCTCTTCTCCTTGCTTGATGTTGTCTCAGAGGTCCCTTAGACTTTTCTCATTTCTATTCTCTTTCCTTTTTGATATTCTCCTTGAGTGTTTACTATTTTCTAATTTGCTGATTTGATCCTCTGCTTCATCTAACCTGCTGTTGATTCCTTCTAGTGTACTCTTCATTTTACATATTGTATTGTTCATTTCTGACTTTTAAAAATGGTTTCTATGTCATTCTTAATGCTTACTATCTCTTTGTATAAGTTCTCACTGAGATCATCCATTCTTCCCCTGAGGTCCTTGAGCATCCCTATACCTATTGTTTCAAACTCTGAATCTGGTATTTTGGTTGCTTCCATTATATCTATTTCATTTAATTATTTTTCTGGGGATTTCTCTTATTTCTGTTTGGGGCATTTTTTTTTATCTCCCCATTTTTTCTCTGTGCATTAGATAGTTCTGCTATGTCTCCCAAACTTGTTTGGATGACTTTATGATGAAAGTCTTATGATTGGAATCAGTGGCACAATATTTTAGACCACCTGCGCTTCATGCTCCAGGAATGTTTCTTATGGGTTATATGCACCCACTATTGTAGTTGAGTCTTGAATGCTGTTGGCCCTTTTGTGGGTGGAGTTAACCCTTCGGGCTGGGTGACTATAAATGTAAAATTTGATCACTGTGCTTGAGATGTTGTGTAGGGGCTGCCCCCCAAGTGGAGTTACTCCTAGCAGGGTCTGGTGCCTACTGGAATCCCCCTTTATGAGTGCCATTTTTCTGGCTAGTTGGGTCAAATTCTGGTGTGATCTAAAGCCCATCACTGGCTTTGTTCATTTGGGTCCACTAGGGTGGAATTCAGGTACAGGTCACTATCAGACATTGTGTATAACCAGTCTTGGGCTACCTGTTGGTGTCTACCATGCTGTTCAATGTTTGTGCCTGCATCTACTGGACCTGCATGTGCATGGGAGGGGCTAATATATGTAAAGTGTTGGCTTCTTCTAGCTTAGAGCTGAGGGCAGATATGTAAGAGTACCAAGGCTCCCTGAGCTCTGACTCCACCAGTCAGCTTCTCTGTCTTTCTCTGATGTTGCCTGTTCCTTCTCCAGAGCCTTCCAAAGAGAAACTATAGGATGAGCACAAGCTAACAGAGATCCACAGTTCCTTACACAGGTTGAGCGCTCTGTAGGGCGGGTCAATCTGGGTCAGCAGGATAGGGCTAATGGGTCCCCCACTTGGAGATTCTCAGTGAAGGAAAATAACCCTGATTCAAAGCCAAACTGAACCCCTTAGTCTCTGCTAGAGTCTTCAACTCTAGTTCCCCCTTGGAGGGCATGCTGCAGGTTAAGGTTTGGTACAGTCAGCCAGCCCCTCTGCAGGAGCAAGCTTAGCCATCCCCAGTTCAGAGGGATAGGTCAAAAGAGTCTCCTTTTGGGGATTATGCAAGCCCAGCCTCCAGGAGCAGGCTAAGCACTTCATCCCAGTCCCAGACAATAGCCTTGCAGGGTCTCACACTTTGAATGTCTCCACTCTGAGCCTCTCTCCCTTGCCCCATTGGGAATGCACCCAGTGGGGGTATTCATGACTTGGCAGGGCTGATCCAAACAGTCTTCCATTGGAGGTGCTGCCCGTAAGCCTGTAGGAGAGGGGCATACACTTCATCTTCCCAGGGCTGGATCACACAATGAGATTGGATTTGCCTCCCCACAATGTAGTTATACAGCCCAGCACTTGCCTGTCTGGCTCCTATAGAAACCTTCTGAAAATCCCATCTCTCTACACCCACCTTTCCCTCAACAGAACAGGGTTGAAAGTCTCAGCTCCTCTCGGCTTTCTTGCGCTGAATCCAGCAGGACAGGGCCATAAGTCCCAGCTCTGCTCAGTCACCAGACTCAGCTTGACAGGACTGGCAAAGTGGTTCAACAGGTTGGGGGAGGAGCATTGGCTGTGCACTTCAGGTGGGAGAGACCAGTCCTCTTTCCCTAGCTACAGTTTAGTCACTGTCTAGGTCTCTGCCAAAAGGCTGCCTGGAAAATAGAGGGCCCCTTAAAGTCACTGCTGAGTGTAGTCAGCAGAACCCTCTGCAGGATCTGAATACAGCAGCTTGGCCTTGCCAGCAGCTGGAGTCTGGACTGTGAGCTCCCCAGGCTGGTGCTGTAACAATAGAAGCGTTCTTCCTTGGGAGGGTGAGGTCTGAGTCTCACAGGCAGATTGAATCCCCACTGATTCTCACCGCCAGATGCTACTCAGGCTTTTCTACCATCTCTGTTGCTCTGGGTTGGGGATCTCTGCATGGTGTTGAGACCCCATGTTCCTAGCTAGAAAGACTTCTCTAGGCATGACTTGCATAGCACCTGCATGCAGGGCTATCTATTTCTGAGTCTCCACCTTTCTTACCAGTCTCTGTGTGGTTTCTTTGGTAATCATTGGTTATAATATTTCAGTTTCACTAGCCTTTATTGGTTGTTCAGGTTGATTGCTCTGTAATTTATCTGTAAATCTGGTTTGGGGCCAAGAGGTGGTGTGCAGCCTTTACCTACTCCACAGTCATCTTTGAATTGAAAGTGTTTTTGTTTTGTTTTGTTTTTAATTTTTGGTATATAAGTTTATCCTGTTTCCATCTATTGTCATAACTTTCATACCTGGCATTACCTTTGTTGTTTTAATTTTTATTAATTCCATTTTCTTTTGTGTGTGTGTATGTGTGTTGCTATGTAAAGAGTATTATGCTTATTTTTGTAGGAATTTAAAAGAGAAAAAATCTTGCTTTAAATCATACAAACAGTTGCCTTTAAGTTAGCTGAATAACTGTATTTAGCCTTTAATTTTCAAATTATCCAAATTGACTTTCTTACATCTAACTAAGAACTTAGAACAACTTTCTTTGTCCTCCTCACCCACCCTTTTCCTGCTTCCTTATCTTTTTCATTTTAAATTGGGGATATCAATTGATCCAGATTGTTCTTATACAAACTATTTTTTTTTATTATACATATTTTCCTATATTTTATTGAAGTTTTTCCAATATATTGTAAAGCATTTTAACAGCAATTATTTTTATTTATATTTATGTATTTGATTTATTTGAATACTCACCTCCAGTTATTTTATACTCGAATTTTCCCGTTATTGATTTCCATTCTGCTATATTTGTGAGTCATCTGACTTTGGTGTTTTCTTAAGACAGGTAAAAGAGTAAGGCGAGCTCTTAAATTTTGCACATGAGGTTGTTTTCTTAGTGTATTTATACACTTGAATGATACCAATTTTATTGGATATGAAATGATTAGGCTATATCTTTTTTCATCAATAACCTGTAGTTGCTTTTCTGTGCATTTCTATAGTTTAGTTTTATAAATGGGAAATATAAAGTTTGTTTGATTTTTATTCTTTTTTAGGTAACTGTCATACCATCATGAGTGTATACTGATAAAACTAAAATCTCTAAAGACATTTCAGAGTATGTGGGTATATAGAATTTATTTTAATTAATTTTATTGTAGTTCAGTAAGCCCAATTAATCTGTCCATCTAAACAATTTGTTTTAGATCACAAATTTTTATTTTCAATAATTAATAATTAAATTAATATTAATATTTAATTATTATTGTTATACTTTTTATTCTGGTTTCTGTCTCAGGAATATTTATGTCTGTCATCCAACAGACATTTATTGAATGTTAACTATGTGGCAGACACTATTTTATGCTCTTGGGTTTTCAGCAACGAGCAAAACAAAGGTCCCTGCTCTCAGGGAGCCTAAATTCTGCTAGGAGAAACAGACAAAATGGGAAACCTAACAAATATGTAAATTATATAATGAGTGCTTGGATTAGGGATCTTGGGGAAACTTGTGGTATTAAATTGAATAGGTAGGGTAGGCCTTCTTGAGCAGGTAAGGTATATATTTTTCTTTTTCAGTTTTTGTATTTTTTAAAACTTTCCTTTCATGGTTTGTGATTCTGCTCCTTCTCTCCACTTTGGGACCTGTTTCCATGTTCAGATTTTCTATCGGTGATTTAATTTTATATGCCATCAGCTTTGCTCTGTTTTACCCCTATGCTATTACATTTTGTTTTGTTTCGTTTTTTTGCAATCTTGAAATGTTTATTTTTAGCCCACTTAGCTTTTTTCTTTTGTAATTGTAGTAAGAACACTCGACATGAGATCTACTCTCATAACTCAATTTTAAGTGCACAGTGCAGTGTTGTTAATTATAGGCACAATATTGTATAGCTTATTCATTTTTTATAACTGAAACTCTATAACCATTAAACAGAATGGTTTAATTTTCTTCTTCCTCCAGACCCTAGCAACCACCATTCTACTTTGTTTCTATGAGGTTATTTCCTATATTCATAGTAGTGGAATCCTACAGTATTTTTCCTTTTGTGACTAGCTAATTTCACTTAACATAATATCTTTGAAATTTATACATGTGTAAGAATTTCTTTTTTTTTAATACATGCTATATTTTCTTCATAAATTCATCCATCAATAGACATTTAAGTTATTTCAATATCTTGGCTATTATAAATAATTCTGCAAAGAACTTGGGAGGGGCGCAGTGCAGATATCTTTTCAAGGTTTTGATTTCAATTCTTTTGGATATATACCCAGAAGTGGGATAGCTAGATCATACACTAGTTTTATTTTTTTATATCTGTTTCCTCTCATCTTGTTTTTGTTTTTGACTTCTTCTTGATCAACAGAAGTCATGTATTCCTGTGCTATTTTATGGGTAAGCAAAAATCTTTTAAAAGTTCATTTCTATTTTCTGAAAAAAACTATACCATGAGATCGTGATTCTGTTTCCTTTACATTGTTATAGGTATTTTTAGGCTCTTTCCCTTTCTCTTTTTTTATATGTTTATTGATTTCAGAGAGAGGAAAGGAGAGGGAGAGAGAGAGAGATAGAAACATCAATGACGAGAAAGTCGTTGATCCAGCCCGCAACCCAGGCATGTGCCCTGACTGAGAATCGAACCCGATCGCCTGAATCCTAGGTCGACTCTCAACTGCTGAGCCACGCCCGCCTGGGCTCATTTTGTTATTTTCATTCTTTAGTAAAATTGCCTCCCTCTTATGCCTGTCCTAGTCAGAATACCTCTCATCCCCTGCCCTGGTCCCACATCCTCAGCCTCACCACTTCTCTGGATGATAACTACCTTCCTCGGCTCAGCCCTGTAACCAATTTGAGGCCCACAGTCAATCTCTACCAAAGTCTGATGGGAGGCTATGTCTTCTTTTCCCAGACTTTCAAAATAAAAGATGTGTCAAATGCCATTTTATTCTTTGTTCCAGTATTTTGTGGGGATAACTATGCATGCAAAGACACCGAACAGCTCAGCACCAGCCTGTCTATTACTACTGCCACAATGCATACTAAAAGTGAAGGTTGTTATCTCTGAATGTGCCAATAAAGGAAGAAGCAGATTCCCACATTAACTTATTTACTTTTTACATCTGGTAATAAAATCATGAAGGCAAGGCAGGCATTATTATTGCTACTTTATGATAAGCAAAATGAGACTCAGATTGGTGAAGTGATTTGCCCAGTGTCAAATGCTTAGAATAGGATGAACTCGTCTCAGTACACATGCCCTCCTGCCCTGTTTTTATCCTCTACCCTCTATTGTTCCTCTCTCTCCAATGGATGGTGATAACACATTTCAAATTTAAAGTTTCTTTCCCTCAGCAATTCAGAAATTTTGCCTAGCAACTATGAATTTGTGTGTATTCAATAAATAAGGAATCAGTGAGCCTTTTGGTGTGTGTCAGTAGTCACACAACTACTTTGTTTTATAACTGAAAGCAGAACACAAGTCTTCCCATTTCAAATTCAGACTTTTTCTTTTTTGTATATGATACCATCTCACTAAACAGAATTAAAGGAAAAATGTCTTGCCAGAAATTCCCTATTATGCATTTCAAAATGTCTAAATCTCTAGGTACATGTCTCGGTTGCTGTGCTTTCTGCTGCAGTGATGACTAGGAGGCAGTGTGTATACCATGAAGGACCAGGGCTGATTGCATTTGGGGCCTTTCTGCATTCCACTGGGCCCCTTGCTGTTTGTATCCTGGCATGGGAGCTTCATTCTTGAAAATCCAAGATAAGCAAAAGGCTTGCATTAGTGTGTGCCCTTGCATAACAAATACTGTCTTTCTGTTTATTGATTCATAGTGGTGTCTCTTGGCATCTTGGTTAAACAGTAAATGAAAACAGGGCCACCACCCCAGACCACTGATACTAGGCAGGTGCACTCAAGTACTGATCCTTTACTTTTGCTCTGGCTCAGGCTTTATTTCCCACGCTAACACATCCTAGTAAGTCCTCATAGTATATAAATCACTGTCATTCTCCCAGTGGAGGGCCACATCCAGTAAATGAGAAGATCCTTGGGAGCAAATTGTAACTTTGGTGGTTTTTCTGCTACACAAGGAATTCTCCACCCCCATTTAATCCCTGACTACAGAGGAGCTGGTCACAGAGTTTCCTTGTACTAATGGACTTGCATTAGTGGACACAGTCTTTTCTCACACAATCTAGAGAATCCAGGTGCTGATGCACACTAAGTGGTTTGTGGGGAAAGGATTGGTAGTTCCCAGGGGACAGTGACACCTCATCAACTCACTTTGGGGAACTTTGGCTTTGCAGGCTCACAATCACAAAGGAAAAAACGCTATGTAATTCAGTTTCCTCTTGAGAGACATATCTGCTGGTGAAGTTGCCAATTCTTTTGACCCTAAAATAGGGAGGAGTTCTCTCTACCAAAGTTCACAAAAGATTACACAGGGACAATTATTTAGTAAACTTTGGCCTGACTTGTAAATACATTGAGATGAGTGATGAAGATTAAGAAAAAACATTCTCACTTTAGGAAACTCAGCTAGGCTTCTAAAACATTACTGGGAAGAACCAGTTTTGCTTAAGGTCACACAAAGGCAATATGCAAGCCAGTTAACATGGCACAAACTCAATAGGCCCCATCACTGTTAACCAGGCTGTTTTAATGAGAACTGAAGGCTTACTAGGGAAATCACAATGAGTAATCTAATAATGTCACTCCCATTTAACTAATAATTTCATTCCCTGAGAGTTAGCTAAGGAGACAAAACAATAGAAGATCATTGAACAGAATCTGGTTTCAAGTTCCAAACATAAATTTAAAGAGGTGTAGACAGTAGTTCTCAAATGAGGGTGATTTTGTCCCCCGGGGGCCATATATTAAGGTCCAAACTTGATGGGGGTACTCAGTGGGCAGAGGCTAGAGATGCTGCTAAACATCCTACAACACACAGGACAGAAACCCTGCTGTGGATAGTTCTTCCTTCCTTCCTCTTGTTAGCCAATAGTACATCTCAGACACATAGGCTTTCTTCTCCTCAACCTCCCTCCCCACTTTTACACTGTCTTCTCTTTCCAGGTAAGAGACTCTTTGATGAAAGGACCACTCAGCAGTCATACTCACCTTTCCCTGCTGGTCTGTTTTGATCTCCCAGCCCCGAGGCAATTCCAGACATGTGTCTGCAAACATGTTGATGAAATTCACCAAGTCCCGGTTGTGCTGGTAGCGTTCAAAATTGCGTGCATCCCGCCGGACTTTCAGAATCATGTGCTTTAAGCAGGTGCTACTGGTGAATACTCGGTAAGCATTCTGAAATGGGGTCAGAGCCAGTTAGGGTAGGGAGTGGAGAATTAGAAAAAACACAGATAAGTACACTTTGAGAAACTTAATGTGATGTAATGTGATTTCTACACAGCGATTTATTGTGAGCCTTGAAGAGGTGGCCTCAAAAGCAGAAATTTTGCTAAAAAATTAAATGAAGCACCCATAAACACACATGGACTTGTTTGTTATCCCTAATCTACCTTGGACACAGTTGACTTCCCTATGCATCTCAAAGGCTCTCCTCCCTTCTCTTTCCTCCCTCTCTCTCAGCAGCTTGGCTCTCTTGAATCTCTCTTTACCTCTTTGAGCATCTGTCCTCTTTCTCCTCCATGGATTCTCTCTGACTACACAGATCTGCTTCTGCTCCTTTCAGCTGTCTACAACAGAGAGTATTAATTTAGGGTTCTTGTGATTTAAGGCAGGACTTCAGAGGTCCGCCACTCCTTTGATTCCTCTGTAGAAATATTTGTGCGTGAAGGGGTTAGGGGATGAAAAAAACAAAAAAGTTTCAAGAATTTGTAATTGTGCAAATGACAATTATATGGCACACAGGGATGATGTGTGCATGTAATAAAAGAAAGGATTTTTTGCAGCTAGAGCAAGCTGGCACAGTAGCTCCTGCTGGCCCAAGACCCCTGGTGCCCAGTGTTGAGAGCATCAATATCTGACATCCTTGTCCACTTTCAGTACTAATGATTGCACCACAGGGCAGCTGCTCTGGGTCTAACCACTAAGGGTCTCAGCTGCTCCTCAAATATAACCTGTTAAAAACTGATCTCCTCCTTCCATGCCACAATTTTTGCCATCTCATCAAATTACTGGACCTGCCTAATGGAGTCATCACCTAACTCAGGTGCTCAAAGCAAAAAGAACTCAGACTTTCCTGAGTCTTCATCTCCCATCCTCCATCACTGTAGTCCCAAACACTGTTATTGATTTCACCCAGAAATATCTCCTGAAATGAGTCATTACTTTCCATGAGGCTAGCCCCTTATTTAGTAGGGCTTCATCATCTCTCACTTGAATGGTTGAATCAGTCTCTAATCTTAGTCCTTCAGTCTCTCTCCCACAATTCTATCAGAAAAAATGCTTCATCAAACACCCTGACCATATAATTCCAATGTCTAAGACTGCTGTTGGTTCCTGTTACCTATTGAAGTAGATTCAGGCGCCTTTTCATGTCTTACATGTTGTTTCCCTACTTTTCCTCCAGCCCTTCTTCCCACTTCTGCCTGTCACCACATTCCAGCCACACCAGACCCAGTACCAGGCCCCTTCACAGTTGCATCCTTTCTCCCTCTGCCTGGAACTTCTCCACCTGCTTTCAACCTTCAAATCTTAATTCAGAAGTTGTTTCCTTAGGAATGCTCCATGATGTTCCATCTCCTGTGTTTGCAGAGCGTTTCATTCCTTACTAAGGTCAGGCTGTCTCCTGTGAGGTTATACCAGCAGCACACATGCCTTTACTTACATTCTGTTGCTCAAGGAAAAAAATTTAAAAAGGGAAGCTCTTGCTGTTTAGGTGTCACCCTAATCTGTCTTTGTGACTCCAGCACCTAGATCTGTGCCTGAACTACAGAAGATATTTGTCAAATGAAAGCATTAGTAAATATAGTAACATCATGTTATTGCTTTCTTGAAAATATACAAATTTAAAAGAATTGAAAAAACTACATATGTAAAAATCTCATCACATTAAACTTAAGCATGATACTTGACAAAGTATGTTAACAGGAGGCTTAGTTATCTAAGAGAAATCTATTTTAAAATTTTAATAACAAAAGTGGTTTTATAAAGTGATTCAAGCTAAAAAGAATCTGTCAACTTCATATCTTGTCCCTTGGAAATTTTAACTATAATAAAAATGTGTATTTCTTTTTAAAGTACTTTCACTGACACTAACACATTTGAGCTTAACAAAAACCAGAAGAGTAAACAGCACTGCCAAATCCAGCTCTTTTCCTTTTGGGGAGACTCACAGAATGAAAAGAATGGACTAAGCTGTTTTCTTTTTTCTTGCCTGGGTTAAAATGCTACCCTCTTTCATGTATCAAACAACTTGGCAAAGTTGTGTTTTGGGCCTTGATGGAAGACAAGCCAGTTTCACTCTGCATTTTTGTAGCACTCACATAATTGGCATGCAGTACAGTGAAGAATTCAGGATTGGTGATAAACTTGACTGCAGGCGACTGTAGCAGCAAGGTGATTTTTTGTGAATTCACTGGAGAAAGTGACCCTTCTCTCTTCAGATCTGGAAAAAGTGAAGCAAAACTACAGAGTGCATTGGAAGAAAGTAATTTTAAACACAGTACTTTTCTCTGCATACCAGCAGCACACACACCTTTGCTTACACAGTTGGAATGGATTGTTTTTAATAGTAATCTGACCAGGAGTTAGTGATATGACCAGGTATCACAGTGACAAGACGAGGTGTCGTAGTAATCTGACCAGGAGTCATATCATTGTGTATCTCGGTTAAGAACCATTATTTCCTAGGAGTGTTTCTGTACAACTTCAGTTAGGCTCAAGTCCTTGAATATCTTGTCCCTTTTATGCCAATTACTTTTTCTTAGTTTCTTTACAAATTGCTAATCATAGGTAAGATAGAATGTTTGCAGAAAGAACCACAATTTTTCTCCTCCTTGAATCCACGCCCATCTGCATGCGACTTTGCAGCTTCTCCCCTTCTTGAACTGAGCTGGCCATGTGTCGGGTTTTAACCAAGAGAATTTAGCAGAGGTTCAGAGCTAGGATTTCAAGAAGTCTGTGTGTCCCCACTCTCACTCTGAACTCAGCAGCTACCAAGAGAACAAATTTGGGTTACCCTGGTACAAGATGATAAGTCACCGGGAGCAGGAATAAGCTGCCCCAGCTGAGGCCCTCTCAGGGCAGACAGATCATGGCTGATTAGACATCTGACCAAGGACTCATAGCTCAGCCCAGTGTCATCTGAAGAACCACCAACTGAGTTCTGCTCAAATTGCCCACTCGCAGGATCATTGGATAAATGCATGGCTGTGAACTTAAGCTACTAAGCTTTAGGATGGTTTGTAACATAGAAAATGCCAACATATATGATACCAAACCCAGAAATAAATTTTCTACTCCTTTTTCCCTCATGTTTCTAATTACTCAACCACTTTATCACATCTCTCTCAGAAGGCTGAACAAAGAAGTTAATAATAGAAAATCCTAGTCAGTTGAGTTAGTATATCTGGTAAAATGAATAAAATTAAGGTAATTAAAACTGTTGGTAGAACTGCGTACATGTATTCAAAAGGGTGCATAATAACGTCTACTATTTTGCATTGTCATAGAGAGCTGAGACCTGGAAGGACTGGAAACACATACTTGTTTACTCAGACTATTTTCTGAGCTTTCTTTTTGCAAATAAATTTTCTATCACTTAACTCAATTTTAAAAGGTGGATTATTAGTTTGTCACTGTGATCCTCTTATGTCATTACAAGTATAAAAAGTAGAAGCCAGTCTCTTATGCCTTTTGAATATTCTAATTTGAGTTTCTAGAAATGACAACCAGACCCCTGGTGGACACCTACAATATTTGGTAAAACAGGCTCTTGGGTGGTGTGCATAACCATATGCCTGTTGGAAAATGTCTTTATTCCCAGATTTCTCCCTCAAGGGGAACTATATTTTATTCCTAAAGCAAACAAGTAATTATTCCCATTCACAGTGTGGCTATGTGGCTCTTTTGAAGTGGATCATAACTTTTGATTGTGTGTTTCATTCATAAGTGGAACATTCTCAGACTACAACAAATAAATTAACCTAACTAGAAATGATTAAGACACTGAAAAAACTGCCTTGATGCACAAGCAAACCTAGCTCTGAGACCCCAGACTTCATCTGTCTCTTGTCTGCAGACCCCAAACCATGGTGCTGGCATTCTTTTTATGTGAATCCACTTCTCCTTTAGTTCCTGCTGAGAAACTTCTGTCTGCTTTACTTGTTGCGCTTTGCCTTTTTCTCCTCTGTCTTGACCTTCATCCATCCCACTGCCCTCTTTCCCCAAGGGCATGGCACCATGCCACAGGGGCTCACACATTCTGTCATCCAGCCACTGGATGCCATCCCAGAAGTCTAGGGACCCCTCCTCCCATACCTAAGCTCAATTGAGAAGATTCAGTGTCTGAGTCACTCTCACCACCTCCACCGCCGCCTCCTGCTTGGACTTGCTCACAACTTTTACTACCAGAATCTTCTTCAGGCCTCTCTGTTGCAATGGTTCGCTGAATATTTTGATACCTTTGCATGAGAAAAAGGAAAGACAAGAGTTAACATTTGTTTGTTGGTTTGTTGGGGGCTGGTGCTTTGAATCAAATAACAGGAAATCTGTAAAAAGTTGTCTTGAATGTCAGGAAAAAATTCTTAAAATTCCCACAAGAGAGCCAAAACAATTAGCAAGACAGTGTCTCTGGATGATTTGACTTCTCTTTGTTTTGTGAGATATGGTCACTTCTAAAAAACCAACATAAATAATAATGAATTAAAAATAGCCTATACCTTGAGTTAAACAAAATCTGGCTAAGTCTAAAATAAAGCGATGGGAAGTAACTTAAAATGTTACAAGTAAAAAATCAAATGACCTCTACCTTATTGTAATAAGTCTGCAAACTAGAATAGTAGTTCTACACATTTATTTTTATTTGACAGGAAACTGACATGACCAACAAGGGTGTGGAAATAAAATTATGCTGGCAGAAAAATAAATATTTTGTCAGACAAATGTTTTCTGCTTATTTGAAGGCTCATTTTATTTTTCTGCCCAAATTGAAAATTTAGTCTGTTGACCAGCCAGTTAGTCACCTTGCCAGGTACCTACTAAATATTTACTAACTCTTCCAATATGCCCAGGCTTTGTGCTGGATTTTCAGATCAAAGAGAAAACTCGAATATGATATCACACTTTAAACACACACAGTCAAAGTGGATCTCTAAGTAAACCATAACTCTAGCAATGTGAAAAAGCTGTCCTAGATGTGTAAGAAGTGTGTGAACACAGATGAGAAACACATAAAGTATATCAATTTTGAAATCAGAGTATGAACTTGTTAGGAGCTTTCAGGGAAAAAACATATTGAGAGTAGGGAAAACTGAAGAAACATCATAGAGTCCAGTAGAAGAAAAGGGTCATAGAAAGGGGAAGTCCCCCCTGAAGCCTATGCTGGGCTCCGAACCCCGAGGTTTGGAGGGTGCAAAGCTCCATCCCCTCGGGCATGTGGACTGGCATCCAAAAGTGGGGATCTCACACCCGGAGTGCAGGATAGAAGGAGTGCTCCGCACAGAGGGCAGAGGAACCCAGGGGAGCGGTGTGCCCATGAGAAGAGGACAATGCCTTTCTAGTGAAACAAAGCGTCTAGTGGTGGATGCAAACTGTGTGGCACTTGAGTAGTAAGGAACCAGAGGTTGGGACTAAGCAGCTGTACACTGGAACCATCTGCCTCCCTGTAAGGCACTGGGTTGAGCCCCAGAAAGCATTGAATCTGTGTGGTGCTGGGAAGGGGAGGAGCCCCTCCTGCTTGAGCTCCCAGTGCAGAGAGCATGGGATCTGTGACCAGCCCTGAGGGGCGCTGTGGTGGTGCACATGGAGCCTCCTCAACTTTGCTTAGATCAGTGGTGCTGGGAGTTGCTTGGAGCTGACTTTGGGTCCCCTCCTGCTGGGTGCCTTGGTGAGCCGGAGGCAGGACATTGCAGGGCGAACTCTCTGCCTGTATGTTGCTTTGTGCATTTTTGAGTTCTGATCCTGGAACTGGCTCCCACTTTCCCAGCAGGCACTGGGAAGGCAGACCAGCAGAGGCTGGGATTGGTGTCTGCACAGTAGACTGTTTGAGGGGTGGGCTTGGTGTGACCAGCCAACCAGAGCTGGGAAGGGAGGGGCAGAGCCCACTTGCCTCTCCTGCAGCCTGGGAACACCACCCCCAACAGGAAAGGGGTTGGTCCAACTCATTGACACTCCAGATACTCCCACAGGACACAGTCTTGAGGGGGAAGGAAGACCAGCTTACAGGAGGACATTACAAGAATAAGACTCTCAGGGACTGGTTGTTTGGGAACTGGAGAAAAAGCTGAAAATCCCTGCTGGGGGCTGAGAAAGCAAAGAGATCACTGGAATGTTTTTTAATTGAACCCACTGAGCCCAGGCTGCTGAAACGGCCCATACAGAAAAGGCAACAGGTTGAAATCAATGTGAAACTGCAGCTGGCCAGCGCATGGGGAACTAGAATCAGAGGACAGGGTAGCGTCTGAGGAGCTGCCTGTGGAGCAGAGACTAACTCCCTCACAGTGAGTGCCTGACAGTGAAACCTCTAAGTAAGGGGAGTGATACCCTGAGCTACACTAGCCATCCTACACCCTAAAGACTCTACAGAAGACTCTGGGGCAAGACCAGGCAACTACAAAGTTGGAAAATAGGTGAAAAGAGGTGGTGGTCCACAGAAAGCCTTAGATCAAGCATCTACCTAAGGACACCAGAGCTAAACCTAGACAGCTCCTCACATTGGCTGATACACAAGAACCTCCCAGGAGATCAGAAATCAGCACACAAAACAGTGAGCCACAGGCAACATAAGCTGCCCAGAAGAAATTCACCTGATTGACTATATTTTTTCTCCTCTCTCTCTCTCTCTTAGAAAGAAGAGAAAAGGAAAAAGTAATTTGTTCTTTCTTCTTTTTAAATTTTATAATAATTAAAAAAATTATTTTTAATTTTTAATTAATTTTTTCTTATTTTATTTTATTTTTTAAAGAATTTTGTTTTGCTTAGCTTGTTTTTTTTTTTTTTTTCTGTTTTGTTTTGTTTCTTTGCTTTGTTTTGTTTTATCCTTGCCTCTAATATCAAAATTTTCCTGATATTCCAGCTTAATGGCTTGGACTTTATCATTATGACCAACAAGTTAACTGCTTTTCTCTATAGGTTCCCCAAATCTCTTATTGCACTCCCTCCTTGCTCTAAGAAAAAGAAAGAATAGTGAGAGAAAAGCATATCAGCAAAAAGGGGGAAAATGACATTAAATAAGTTTATATCAATAGTGACCTTAAATGTAAATGGAATAAAAAGTGCAATCAAGAGACACAGCATAGCTGAATGGATAAGAAAACAGGACTCAAATATATGCTGTCTACAAGAGACCCACCTGAGAGCAAAAGACTCACACAAGCTAAAAGTGAAAGTATGGACTAAAATATCCCATGCAAATGGAAAGGAAAAGAAAGCTAGGGTAGCAATTCTTATTTCTGACAAAACTGACTTCAAAATAAAGACCATAACAAGGGACAAAGATGGTAACTACATAATAGTAAAGGGGTCAATCCAACAGGAAGAAATAACCCTTATAAACATTTATGCACCCGATATAGGAGCACCTAAATATATTAAAAATTTCTTAGTGGACTTTAAGGGGGAGATTGACAGCAACACAATCATAGGGGGAGCAGTTTAACACCCCACTGTCAGCACTGGACAGATCATCAAGGCAAAAAATCAACAGGGAAACACAGACCTTAAATGACTCACAAGGCTTAATGGATTTAATTGACATTTACAGAACATTTCATCCCAAAGGAACAGAATACACATTCTTCTCAAGTGAACGTGGAACATTCTCAAAAATAGATCACATGTTAGAGCACAATGCAAGTCTCTACAAATACAAGAAGATTGAAATAATATCAAGCATCTTCTAGGATCAAAATGCTATGAAGCTAGAAATCAATCACTATAAAAAAACTCAAAAATAGTCAAACAAAAGGAAGCTAAATAGCATGCTATTAAACACTGAATGGGCTAACAATGAGATCAAGGAAGAAATCAAACACTTCATGGGAAAAAATGAAAATGGCTAAACAACAACCCAAAATCTGTGGGACACAGTGAAAGCAGTCCTGATAAGAAAATTCATAGCATTACAGGCCGATCTCAAGAAACAACAAAAGGTCTAATGAACCATCTAACACAACAACTAAAAGAACTGGAACGAGAACACAAGAAAAGCCCCGAGGAAGTAGAAGGAAGGAAATGATAAAGATCAGAGCAGAAATTAATGACATAGAGACTAAAAAAACAATACAAAAAAATCAATGAAACCAAGAGCTGGTTCTTTGAAAAGATACATATGATTGAAGCACCTTTAGCCAGATTCACTAAGAAACAAAGAGAGAGGACCCAAATAAGTAAAATCAGAAATGAAAAAGGTGATATAACAACTAACCCAACAGAAATACAAAGGATTGTAAGAAAATACTATGAACAACTATATGCCAACAAACTGGACAACATGGGTGAAATGGACAAATTCTTAGAAGCATACAACCTTCCAGATATTAATCAAGAAGAGGGAGAAAACCTGAATAGGCCGATAACAACTAATGAAATTGAAGCAGTAATCAAAAAACTCTGAGCAAACAAAAGTCCTAGACCAGGTGGATTTAGAGGCGAGTTTTACCAAACATTCAAAGAAGAATTAACACCTATTCTCTTCAAACTATTCCAGAGAATTCCAGAGGAGAGCATACTCCCAAACTCTTTTTATGAGGCCAGCATTATCCTAATCCCAAAACCAGATAAGACACTACAAAGAAAGAAAATTACAGGCCAATATCCTTGATGAATATAGATGCTAAAATCCTCACTAAAATACTAGCAAACTGGATCCAGCAATACATTAAAAAGATCATACACCATGACCAAGTGGAATTTATTACCTGGAATGCAAGGCTGGTACAACATCCGCAAATCAATAAATATGATACATCACATAAAAAAAATGAAGGACAAAAATCATATGATCATATCAATATATGCAGAAAAAGCATTTGACAAAATCCTGCACCAATTGCTGATAAAAAAAAAAAAACTCTCAGCAAAGTGGCACTAGAGGGATCATACTTCAATATAATAAAGCCCGTATATGACAAACTTACAGCCAACATAATACCCAATGGGCAAAAACTAAAACCATTTCCCTTAAAAACAGGAAGAACACAGGATGCCCACTTTCACCATTCTTATTCAACATAGTACTGGAAGTCCTTGCCACAGCCATCGGACAAGAAGAAAACATAATAGGTATGCAAACTGGAAAGGAGGAAGTAAAGCTGTCACTATTTGCAGATGACATAATATTGTACATAGAAAACCCTAAAGAATCCACCAAATTACTAGTAGATTTGATAAACGAATTTGGCAACATAGCTGGATACAAAATGAACATGTGGAAATCAATGACATTCTTATACACCAACAATGAACATTCAGAAAGAGAAACTAAAAAAACAATACCATTTACCACTGCAACTAAAAAAATAAGATACCTAGGAATAAACTTAACCAAGGATGTAAAAGACCTGTACTCAGAAAACTATGTGACACTGAAAAAAGAAATAGAAGAATATATAAACAAGTGGAAGAAGATACCATGCTCACGAACTGGAAGAATTAATATCATTAAAATGTCCATACTACCCAAAACAATTTATAAATTCAATGCAATTCCTGTTAAAATACCAATAGCATATTTCACAGATCTAGAACAAACATTTTGAAAACTTATATGGAACCAAAATACCCCAAATAGCTGCAGCCATCTTCAGAGAAAAGAACAGAGTGGGAGAGATCGCTTTGTCAGACATCAAATGTACTACAAAGCCATTGTAATCAAAACGTCCTGGTTTTGGTTCAACAACAGGCATATAGATCAATGGAACAGAACAGAGTTTCCAGAAAAGACCCACGACATTATGGTCAGTTAATATTTGACAAAGGAGGCAAGAGCATGCATTGGAGTAAAGACAGTCTCTTCAATAAATGTTGTTAGGAAAATTATATCGGTATATGCAAAAAATGAAACTAGACCATCAAATTTCACCCTACACAAAAATAAACTCAAAATGGATAAAAGACTTAAAAGTAAGTCATGAAACCATAAAAATCCTGGAAGAAAACATAGGCAGTAAAGTCACAGACATCCCAGGTAGTGGAATTTTTACTAATACATCTCCTAGGCCAAGAGAAATAAAAGAAAAAATAAACAAATGGGAGTACATCAAACTAAAAACTTCTGCACAGCAAAAAAAACAGCCTCAAAATACAAAGGAACCCCAAGGTCTGGGAAAACATATTTGCCAAGGATGAATCTGATAAGGGGCTAATTTCCAAAGTGTACAAAGAACTCATACTACTCATCAAGAGGAAGACAAACAACCCAATTAAGAAATGGGCAAAGGACCTGAATAGACTCTTCTCCAAAGGGGACATACAGATGGCCAAGAGACATATGAGAAAATGCTCAATGTCGATAATCATCAGAGAGATGCAAATTAAAATCACAATGAGGTATCACTTCACACATGTAAAAATGGCTACCATTAACAAATGAACAAACGACTTGTGCTGTCAAAGATGTGGAGAAAGGGGAACCCTAGTACACTGCTGGTGGGAATGTAGACTGGTGCAACCACCATGAAAAACAGTATGGAGGTTCCTCAAAAAGTTAAAAATGGAGCTGCTTTTTGACCTAGTGTTCTCACTTCTAGGAATATTTCCTAAGAATCCTGAAACACTAATCAGAAAGAATATATGCACCTCAATTTACAATAGCTAAGATCTGGAAACAGCCCATGTGCCCCTCAGCAGATGAGTGGATAAAAAAGCTGTGGGACATATACACCATGGAATACTACACAGCTGTAAAGAAGAAAGATCTGGTACCCTTTGGGACAGTATGGGTGGATCTGGAGAATATTATGCTAAGTGAAATAAGCCAGGCAGAGAAAGACAAACATCACATGATCTGGCTTATATGTGGAATCTTAAGAACTTAATAAACTGATGAACAGAATAGATTCAATGATATGGAAGTATAGATGGAGGAGGGCGGGTTGGTAGAGGGGGAGAGATTAACCAAAGGATTTATATGCATATATGCACAACCCAAGGACATGAACAATGGTTGGGAGAGTGGCTGTGGAGGGGTATGAAGTGGGTTGGAATGGGTCATTGAGGAGAAAAAGGGACATTTGTAATATTTTAAACAAAAATCAAAACAAAAATAAATAAATTGCTAATAAAATAAAATGAAATAAAATAAAATAAAAATAAAATCTCATCCTTTTTAAAAAAAGAAATGATGATGATGATAAATTATTATTGTTTTATGCCATTAACTTTGGCGTGGTTTGTTACTCAGCAATTGATACCTGGAACAGGGCTTAAACAAGTGTTAGTTGTAACCTCTCTTTTTCCCCCCAAAGTACAGTGACTATATATAAGAAAATTTTTATGATAAAAATGTTAGCAATTTCAACACTTGTTTCATATATCCTCAGTTGGACCTTGGTTATTTCACTCTTTATTGCGTCAACAGCCTCAAACTCCAGGTATGAGACCCCACCCACGAACTTTACTGAAGTTCAGGGGCATATTGGGGAAGCATCATATACAGGGTGTGTGAAGGGGTCACTCAGCAAGGGCAAGACTGCAGGTTTAGAGGCTCTTTCTGCCTTATAAAGGAGAGAGGAAGTCAGAAAGTTGCTTCTCTTCTATTTCATCAAGAATTACCTTTTAATGTCCTTCCTCACCTTTTTTTTTTTTCAGTTATAAAAACTGGTGAGAAAGTCAGCTGGAATATCAAATTTGTAAACACACACACACACACACAGTAACATATAAACAAAACAAAATAAAGGAGAAAACAAACTTTTCAAAACCAATCCAAACAAAACAAACAAAGCCAAAAGACAGATAATTCTCACATGAGGAGCTACAATTGGTAAAAGAAAAACTCATGGGAATAAAAGTTGAGCCTTTCTTCAAGAAGTGAAATGTAAGAACCACCAAAATGCCATGAGCACCTCTTATGTCAGCAAAACACAGCAAAAGATGAGATGGTAGTGAAGCTCTTGTTGTTGGCAGAGTGAATCATAGAACCACTTTAGGAAACATTAGGTATTGATATTAAATACCAAAACCAGGTGGATCTCCCCTGGTCTGCTCTTCTGGGCAAAGAACCCCAAGGAAACACTTTATTACAAGAGAATCCTAATATTTAGCAGTCCCATAGGCCTTATCCAAAATAGTGATAAAAAGCAATAAACATCAAACAATAAGGCAAATTAAGTTAACTAAATTACATTCATTTGTTGGAATACCATACAACTATTTAAATGATAATCTTGAGACTATGTAGCAATATGAGAATGTTTATAATGTAGTAAATAAAAAGTAAATATAAACTAACTCGAAATTGTTCTTATAACTATGTAAGGACTATGCATGCATATGGAAATTGAAGATAGATGAAATTTTAAAAAATTAAACTTTGGAGCAGTAGGATTATGGATCATTTTTTCCTATTTAAAACTTTTTCTCAGTAGTACAATGATTTTATCCAAAAAACTAAAAATCCACTTTAGCTAATTATTTAAAATAATACACATTTATATTATCTTTCTCAATAAATATTTGTAAAAGTAGAGTTAATTAATTCAAGATGTTCTAAACGTGTAGGAATTAACTTGGGAAACAAAGCGTCTTGTACAAAATTCTCTTTAACTCCAGGCACTGAAAGGAGGTACACAGAAGAATAAGGTAAAAAGCTAAGGACTATAACAAAAGCAGGCATGATTGATCATGGGTTGTAAAGGAGGTAGTCACAGGTTGTGTGTGGATGGTTCTGGGAAGTTTTCAAGGACATGACATTTAGGTTGGGCCTTTGCAGGATGGAGATATGTTCCAGATGGAAGGCAGGTGATGAGGGACTTCCCTGTGGTGGGAGCATTTTGTAAAGCCTTTAAAAATTTTTTATTTTATAGTCAGAGAGCAGGCAGACAGTTTTGGTGGAGGGGTGGCTGTCGGGGGGATGGAGGGATTGAGCAACAAAGAAACAAAAAAAGAGAAAACTCATCATGGATATAGACAACAGTACGGTCATTTCAGGGGTGTGTGGAAGTGGAAGAGGGCATAGAGGGGATAAATGGTGATGGAAAAAGAAAGTAAAAGCAAAGTCCTTACAGGCTAGGAAGGGTGTGGTGTGTTTGGGGAGTGAGTGAGTTTGAATGTGGTAACCATACACTGCTTTTGTGCACTTTACATTTCTCAGTGTGTGTCTCCTTGAACAAATACATTTGATTTTCAGTCACCCTCTCAGCAGTCAAGGAAAATTCCTTCTTGCAACACTGAAAAATATTCTGTTTTGCTGTGAGACAGTGATCATTGTAAATTTTTCCCAGTAACTGAAGGTTATCAAAAGGTGACCTCTCTGTATGATCACATAGGTGATGGATAAAAGATTGGCAGTATATTTTCTGTGGCTGCCTTTATCACACCAAATCACTGAAAAACTTTAAATACTTGAAAGCAATAGATTAAGATAAGTATTGAAGGTGGAAGCAGAAAATATAAATTCCTATTCAGTGAAGTCTGGCTGCCTTTCCCACCTGGGTCAGCCACAAAAATTTACATATCAAAGCCTGCAAAACTTCTTTAGAGGCCTGATTCATATTGAATTTGGCCTAATTTTTATATTATAAAACCTGAACACCATGAATTTTCATGGATTTTTATGTCATAGGCCTTATTTCTGCTTCTGATTTATTGTTTGTTTTAGTGTTCAAACTGCACCTCTTATAGATGTAGCCTAATGATGCTCTCCTTATTTCTTAGTCTGGTAAACAATTTCAGCTTATCTGTTCCGACAAGACAGACCTAAAGGGGATGTCTGCCTATGGATTCTCAATTAGGTCTTTATGTAAAATGAGCTTGCTGTGTCCTCTACATTTTTAGTTATAGGAGTTTTGTTACAATCACCATGAAGGGACTCTCCCATGAACTTTTGCTGCATTCATGTCTAATATAACTGGGTTATCACAAGTTCTCCTTTGTAATATGCTTTCTTTTTGTGGGAATGATAGTGGAGAAATAAGCTGCCAATGAAAATCCTTTCTGGGTCTCATTAATGACTTAAACACTTGGATACTGATGGGGAACAATGGAAAGTAAATGTCTTCCAAATGCTCAAGAAATAAAAGAATACTGTGCTTTTCACTTAAAGCATGCTTCTCTGCGTACAACAATAACCAGAATTTTAATTTTTTGTCTCTGTGTATTTTTAATAGGATTAAACTGTCCCCTTTATTTTTTCTGGCAGATATAGCTAAGTTTCAAAGACATTTTATATCAATAGGGGTGTCCCTCAAATCCAGTTCTTTATTCTTTTTAATCCCTCTCAACCTTTTCTTTATTTCTTACTAACAAGATGACATGTGGATACAACTGAAGTTGGGTCTGCATTTTGTATTCCTGGCTCCTAAAAGTACCCCAAAGCCACCATCCTTAAAAAAGAAAGATGTCTGATATCAGGCTCATACTAGATTAAAGCATGACAGAGATGTTTTCAGGTTAAAAACAAAAGTGACATCTTTATAAGTTCATTAGTATGGGTCTAGTTTTTAGCAAAATAATTCTCAAAAAGTATTTTTAAACATTTATTTTTCTAAGATGAAATATTTTTTAAAATTTCTGAGTATATAGCAATTATGGGATCAGAGTAGACATGGATACAGTCATATATGAAACAGTATTTCACCAGGAAGCTTTTAGTAGTATTCTATGGAACCTATCTTTGTAATGTTTTCAACTGTTGAAATTCCAGACCCCTTTGAGAATCTTACAACAGATATGGATCAGTTTGGCAGAAAATGTGCCTCCATGTATAATTTTGCATACAATTTCTAGAAGGTTCATGGAAAACTGATACCTTCAGTGTGTGGAGGACTCCATGATTCTCCTGATTAAGAACACTTGTTTTCAAGCTTGGGCCATCAAGAAGTTCAGAGGATTCCCCACCTTTAAGTGATACTCAGGCTTAGCTCCTCTATTGCCATCAAATTCTAAACCTGGCTTTCTAAGTACCTACTATCCATGGGTTTCGTAAGATATAAAATTAATCTCCAGCCTCCTCATACAATCTGAGCAGAAAAGTGTAATGGGGTTTTTCTTTAGCTGCCATTCTCCTTTCTCTCTGGTTTATAGGGGATCTCTGCATGCTGATCACCAACCGCTTGTTGAGTTGCTCCATCTGCTGGATGGACCCTGATCTTCGCATCCCATCAGGGGTGGCTTCAGCTGTTGGACGCTGCCAGGTGGTTGTGCGGTTCACGTGGTCTACATAGAAGACCCGCCCATGGCTGTCAATGCGAGCTTCCCAGTCTAGCATGAAACAGAAAGACAAAAAGAAAAATAAAGGACAAATTATTGATCCACATGAAACAGATACCACCTCCAGGTCTTCTACAGGTAGAACTCACCGTTGGTTAATTGCTGAAGGCCAACCCTGCCCACAGAACATGCCATAACTTCTGAGGCATTGGCATGGCATTAGCATTTCAGAACAGAGCCTACTGGATTCATATTCACTGCTGGGCCATTTTAAACAGTAACTGTATTTCCTCAAATATGACCTATGTTAAATTTTAATAATTTCTAAAGGGAATGCCTAATGTTTATTTTATTCATTTCTTCAAATTTTTTCCGCCTGTCAGTCTTGTTGGCTACTCAAATGACAGTCAAAAGATTGTAGTTTAACTACAGTTTTTAAATATTGTACATGCAACTTTAGGTGATCTCCATCTAATATTTAACAACTTTAATTGATTGCCATTCTTCTTGAGAAGGATTTTATACCTAGGGTTTCAAACCTCTTTTTGATAAGTTGTAAATTCACAGTGAATACTCAATACACTTGTGGCTGCCAAATATCTCTCAACCAAAACCAAACCAAACCAAACCAAACCAAACCAATAACAACTATTTACTAACATCAATCTTTTAAAATATCTGTTGATAAACAACTTTCCCAAACAGTAGGGGGAGCCCAAGGTAAATATAAGTTCATTTACTTCTCAAATTTAAACAGCCAAATTAAAGGTGAAATCATAGATATACACTACATAATAGATGTAGGGGTTGGGTAGGGTGGGGTGGATGAAAAAGTCCTCAAAGTTGAAAGAGCTGGCAATAAATAACATATATACATCTGACCTTAATGTGGAAAAGCAAAGTCTGCTGTACCAAAATGGGCAGAGCTTTTAGAGTCCACATGTAAAAACGGGATGGAAATAACTTCATAATAAAATTATTCTGAAAATTAGACTAAAGAAGAAAAAGCAAAAATAACTGCAAAAGAAAGGAAACCATTCGGCCTTTTAAGTGAGAAAAGCCATAGCTTCTGGGAGTAGATCAGATATTAACAATTCTATTGAAAAATTATCATTCAGGTAATGACATAGCAACTCTTAATTTTTTAAATAAGAAACAATATATTTAGTATATTTATGGTTTTACAGGTGCATGGTATATCTGTTTGTGAATATTAAGGCTTATGTCTTACATTTAACTGAGGAATTGCTAAATATGCCCAAAGAAAAACAAATATCAGAAAACAACAAATTTAACTTATAAGACAAAATGAAGGAAAAATATAGTCAGATTGCATAAATAAAGTCTAGGAGGCTTTGATTAAAATTAATTTTTAGATAATCCAGCTTTCACCTGTTAGTTGTAAATATTAGTGAGCTCACTGATAAAATTGTGTGTATGTGTAACTACTAGGTAATTAATCTTGAACCAAAGTTTTTGAAATTTCAGTGATTCCTAAACTAGTAACAATGGGATACTTTCTTTTTTCTTGAACCCAACATGACTATTATCCAACAAAATATGAATATTAATCTTTAAAGTGTATTGTGCTATTCAATTCAATTGAACAGACTCTTCTTAGCATTCAGTATGAACTAGAAACTATGCCACCTCCTGAGGACACATTGCTTAGTAACACACCCCTGCCCTCCAGGCACTCACAGTAAAGAAAGGATTCCTTCAAAGATAAAACTCCAGTCTCATAAATTCTCTAAGGAAAAACACACACTAGAGAATGGTGCAGCAATGATAATTTCTCTCAGCAAGTTTCAATATTTCCAAATCACTAGTAGAAAATAATAAAGGCCAGATATATTAAATATATTAAATATACAGAATGCATAGTGTTAATAATATACTTCTGTAAAGATTCAGAAAATAATAAAGTAGAATTAGAGATTATAAGCATGTTTTATGGATTACTTTGTTGAGAATTAACTTCCACATATTTTACAAACCATATTTTATAAAGAAACAATTTCCAAATGGAACTTCAGGTCTCAGCATGCCCTGATGGACTTGGCAATGTGATGCTTAAACAACTCCTGAAAATGATACCTTAATGATGCTGGGCAAGTTAGAATAATTCATTTCCATCAATTCATTTGTAACTGAAGTATCTTTCATATACTAAATTATATATTTTTCAAGAAGTCTAAGAACAATGTAGAGCCTAAAAAAGTATCATCTTTAGTTATTATAGTAACAAAAGTAAAATTGTACTTTTTTTTCACTTTAACAACTTCAATACCATGTCTGTAGTCTCAATTTTTCTCTTGAACTACAGTCACACATTCGATTGCCTTCTTGACATCACTACCTGGATGACATCTCAAATATAACATGATCAAAACCAAGCTTCAGAGTTTTCCCACCCAAACCTGCTCTATCTGCAGCCTTCCCTTTCCATCTCAGTTAAAGGAAACTGTATTCTTCTAGGTAAAAATTATTGAGGACATTTTTGACTTCTGTCTTTCTCTCACACATCACCTCCAATCTTTCAGCAAACCTACACACAAAATAGATGTCCAGAATCTGACCATTTCTCACCAACTCCATGGCTCCCCACTGGCCCAAGCAACCATTATTTCTTACCTAGGTCACTGCAATAAATTTTTGTTGTGTCTCATGCTTCTATCCTTCCTTCTCACAATTTAAGGCCAACACAATAACCACAGAAAACCTTTTAAACCTATGTCAGACAATGCCTCTTCTCTGTTCAAAACCCTACAATGTTCTCCTTTCATCCTGAGTTAAAGCCAAATTGCTTATGTGATCTAAAGGCCCTATGTGATCTGGGTCCCAATATCTCTTTGATATCATCGCCTACTCAAGACACATTGGTCTTCTTGCTGTTCCTCAAACCCACTAGGCAGGCTGTTATCTTTTTTCAGAAAGCTCTTCCTCCCCAATACTTGCAGGGACTACTTTCTTACCTCCTCTAAGTCTAGCATCAAAGATTGTCTTCTCAATGAAGTTTACCTGACCACCCTATTTAAAATGGCAAACCAGCCACCACCACAAACTCCAGATGTATTTACCCTGCTCTGCTTTTATTTTTTGGTAGGACTTATCATCATCAAACATTGTTTATTATCTGTTTCTGCCAATCTAGACTGTAAACTCCATGAGGGCAAGAACCTTTGTCTATTTTATACTGCACAGAGTAAGGATTCCATGAATATTTATTGAATGAATGAAATCATCCATGTACTATTTGACATTATCTAAGTAAATTCAGTTAAGCTTTACTACAAACTTTTCTAATAGTTTTAAGTGTCACATGGTCAGAAAATAAAAACCTATCTGGAGAATTTTGTTTTCATTATTTAAAGCTGCTAATGCAATTATTAAAATTAGACTTATATATTTAATTTTTTATAACATCTGTATGTATAACTAGTAATTACTCTTGCATGGATTGGAAGTCAATTCATGCACACATGCATTGATAGGTTATATGTTGAGGGAAAAGTGTTCCTTCCCTGGAGAAAACATGTTATAGATATTTATCAGATAAGTGTCACTTAGGAAGTATCTATAGTGACAATGAAATTTTACTATTCATTTATGGGATACTCATAAGTCAATGTATAAATAAATAATCAGGTGTCAATAGTTAAAGAATATAATGTTTGGCTTGGCCCACCCCCCCAAATGGTGTTCTTTTAAATGTCTATAGATTAAAGGTATTCATTGTTTTCTGACAGATAAATTACAACTGACTCAGAGAAAAATGGTATACATGAAAAATATATCACATTAGTAAGAATAGATGAATTAGGGGATAAGCATTTTTTTCAAAACTGCTACCACTTAATGTAAGCACAAGCAAAAGAATGTAAAGAAATATTGATTGCTAGCATCCTGGAAAGATCTTGCAGTTATAGAATTTATCAAATCTTAAAGGTTACCTTTGCTTGAAAAACAAGCCTAAACCAAAACAAAGATGTTACAGGACTCATGAACATATGTGATGTTAAGTGGGGTGTCAGTTCCTTCTTATACATTTATTATAATGGATAGAATTTATTATAAGGTTAAGGATAGAATTATATCTAAAGACTACCTGGTCCAAATCTAGCATTTAGTAAGTGAGGAAATTAAAACTTTACTTTATAAATAACAAAACTGAGTCTCTGAGAGAGCAAATGATTTTCCCAAGTTCAAGTGACTAGTTGGATAATTATTACTTACACACTACAGTTACCAGGAGAAAATGATATTGAATGCTATCTCTAAAAACGTTGATATTTTTCTGAAAAACCCTAAGAACTACAGAAGAAATTGGAGGCTGTAACATATTGATGCAAGTTATAGTGAGGGAAATGCAAGTTCATGGGTCCTGATGGGTTGAAATATTTTATTATATGGAGATGCTTGTGACATAACAGGTCCAATGGCAAATAATAGGACCATTCTATCTTGAACTGAGAATTTTTAAATATAAAATAGTAAAATTTGGGACTTAAAGGTTATGTACAGTTTGCAAATACTAGTCAAGTCTTATAAAGAAATGCTCCACATTTCAGAAGTTGAGGAGCACTGAAAATACTGTTATCTTTTCGAGATCACATCCTGAAACCACTAGTTAAAAAACCCGAACAATTTTTATAGTAGGTGCCATATTGTTTTTTTATAACAGTGTAAGGTATGAAGTTGAGGAAGAGTTTGAATGTTTACATACAAGTTCATACTGACCTGTTTATATTTGATAGGAAGAGTTAAAACATAGAGTTTAAAAACTAAAGCTTACTTGGTGGAAGAGGCTCATCGATTGTTGGGTAGTGATGATGTTCAGGCCTCAAGGAAGGAAGCTGGTTTACTGGCTGGGAATTATGTAGTATAGGACATTCACCTATGGACAAGATAGTCAAGATATTCAAGTTCACTCATTGCTATGGCAACATGTTCAAAAAAGCATGACTATAAAACAAACGACTACAGAAAAAGTCCCAAAGAGTGAGCAATCTATTTTGGTGTCAGTTTACTACATTCACAGTCACTCATGAGAGAGGGAACAGAGGTAATTACTTCTTCAACTGCCCCTTCTCACCCCAAAATAGCCAAATACTTCATGACTATGATCTATACCACATAGAGCAATATGTAGGGTCAGGGTCTGATTCTGTAACCACCTGAATTATCTTGATGGAAAGGTGGCATCAGAAAAGATACAGAAGAACATTAGCAGAGCCTGACTTTAGCCCAGCAAAAGGCCTGTTTGAGGAAAGCACAGCATTTCTAAGGTCCCAAGAAAGTTTGGTGGGTCTCTGCAAAGTTATTGCTCCTTGTTTGAATAGGTTTCATCAGAGGGCTGCCAAGAGGCTGTTTTTCAGATTTTGTTTTTGGAATGAAACTCTTAGATGGTGCCTTTCCAAGATTGGGTTAAGGAATTGGTGGGTCAAGAAGGTAAATTCCCTTAGTATAGAAGCTAACAGTTGGGGTTGGGGGCCAAAGAGCTATGGAATTTCATAATTACTCCAGATTATTTTGAGGAAGAATCAGACAAGTCAGGATGTTCTGGAAAGAGAAAAGGACAGGAGACAAAAGAAGTAGGTAAAAGGTAGGAAGACTGAGACAAGAAAACTTGAAACACAGAAGTGAGATAGAAGGAAGAAGAAAAGTGAACTTGGATAAAATTTGGAAATAAACATATCCACAGAATGCATGCCCAATTGTTATAGACATATCTAATAATATTGTCAGTCAGACTTATAATGAACTCGACAATGATCTAAAATGGTGTTCCTATTTCACGATGTCCTCAGATTCTGGTAACACTCCCATTCGTGTGGATGGGAGGCCTACAGCATAAGCAATTGCAAAAGTAATTGCAATTGATCTTTGGAGAGCTGGAGGGGCCCAAGCCAAGAGACATCTTCCATTCAGACTGGTATCCCACCCCCCCCTCACATGACCCTGGCTTTATTGCAATAGTCCCTACTGGCTGGAGGACAAAGGTCAGAGCTTTTACTTCTTTTGCCCTTCATGGCTGATGCAAATAGCAAGTGTTCCATTATCCCTTGGTCTAAAAGGAGAGAAACTATAAAAAACAGCAGTTAAGATCTTTGTGGGATCTCAAGTTTCAAATATTTTCCAGAATGTCCATACATGGGCAGGATGATTATTTCTTCTAACACTAGATCCACAGAACTAATAAAAAGTAAAATAAATTAATTAGGAAGTTAGATATTTTTAATTTAGCAGTGTAATTCCTAGAGCTAACTGGAAAACAAAAACAGAGAGGTATATTTAAGAACAAAGTGTCCTTTTAAATTTAAATATATTACACAATTTCTTGTGTAAATTCTGTTACTCAAATCCTTGGGGTCCTCGGAGACTTTAAGGAAATCCAAGGAAGGTGCATGCCCCGCACATCAGTGCACAGCTCCTTGTGAACTGATTTCTGTTTCAAAGATGTGCTCTGTTTTTATTGGATACCACATTCATGTCTGTCTTTACATGCTTAATGTCAGAAACCTAAAACAAAAGTATAATTGTTAGGTCATCAGCTTCTGTGTTTTTAATTTGGCTTCTTGAAAAAGAACAAATTTACCTCTTGTAATTAATTCACTCAATCAGATTAATTACTCCTCCAAGCTACTGGAAACATTATCCCTTGCAGGGATTAATGGAGCTGATCACACCTACTTGTGAACCCCAAGCAGACTCAATCACATGACTGACATAGCTCAGCCAACTGAAAGGATGGAGCACACAGAAGACTCAAAAAAGATTTTGTTCTGCAGAAGGCTAAAGATTCATACAATTGCCCTTGCCTCAAATGCAAAGCAATTGTTCCAAGAGGGAAATATATTCCACTTGAAAAGTTAGTTTCACTGCTTATTTGCCTGGAAGAATCCTCACTCGAGGAGAGGCTGAGGGCTTTACATGTATCCTCATTTAGTCCTTCCAATACCCTTTTGAGTTAGATTCTACATTTACACCCATTTTACAAATAAGTATGGAGCAGTCAAGTAACTTGGCTAAGATATCATGGCTAGGAAGCGGTGGAACTGAATGTAATAAACCCAGTTTCCAGGGCCTGAGATCACAATCACATTATATTGCTCTTTTAATTTGATCTTAAGAAAGTTTTTAAAATCTATTTTATGTTGAGGTTTAAAAAGGAAGTTTTTATAGAAGGAAAATAAGAAAAAAGATAAAGAATATATCTTCCATAAGTTGCTGTAGACTCATCTACCTGGGCATGTGTGCAAGTCAATTTACCTTGGCTAAGGCAGTGAAAGAATTTGCAATCTTAGAAGTCACATAAGGGGGCAGTAGTGATTCTAATGGGAGAACAGGACCCACATGCTTATATTAGGTGGGTTGTGTCAAAGCCCTGCTTTCTTTGAGCAAATGCCAGTTAGGGACAGATCTACAACACTGATACCCTTAGCTCAGGACTCACTACTGATGGAGGGAAGTCAAATGCTAACATATGTGCAGCTTTCATGAGATCAACAGTCCCTCTCAGAAACCCTCGAATTGCCCCTGGTAATCACCATAGGGAAATGTGCAGGTGCTTCATAACCTTTTCTGAGGTTAGTCTGCAGAATTCAGGAATTGAGCTAGAAGTTGCACTGCAAAGACTTCTGCTCTGGTTTGGAAGCACCTTTCTGTCCTTTCTGTTAGGTAGAGCTTTCCCTGATGGATAAGGGCATGGACAGTTTTTCTTTTTTTTTTTTAATTTTTGTAAAACATGTTTTTATATAAATTTATACTGAGCTAATTTTCAATTCACCCTGTGTGGATTGTCTCCCAACAAAGTGGTCAAAATATACCCCATAGGCTGTAATGGTTGCCTTAGTTTTGTATGGCTCTGAGGTAAGAATTATCACATTTTTATCACATTTTTAAATGTAAAAGTGTTAGAAAAATAGCCTTTGGGTGTGAATAGTTGCTTGATTTTGCCTCGACTCATAAAGCCTAAAATATTTACTATCTGGCCCTTTATAGAAAAAGTTTGCGACCACTGGTCCAAAATATCCTTGCCAGCTCCTAGTTGTGTCCTTTTATGCCTGTATCCCCAAATCTCCTTATATTGTAATTGTTTTTAATTGTGTTGTAATTATTGAGTACTTTCCATATGCTATCTGATGTCATTCTATTTTCCTGTACCCAGCATATAGCATTGGGCTCAGAACAAAGAGATTCAAAACATCCTTGCTAAAGAAAGAAACTGATCATCTCATTTTCACTGTCATGGGTTCCTTTCATTTTGTATGCCACTGTGGTATACTGTATATCACTATAGTTTTCCTTCCTGTGTTTCTCTTCCTTTACAATTTTTTTTTGTACTTCTTATCATATGTGCCATTTTCCTCACTCCTTTTTTCTCTGAAACGTAGAATTGGGCATTGTTGACTACTTAAAATTATGTTTTGTGTGCACACTTTAGTTCCTATAAAAATTTGTAGGTGCCAGGCATTTGTTTAGGTGCTGAGAATTCAAACATAATGAAGGTACAATTCTGGTCCTTCATGAGTTACAATCTAGAGACCATACTACCATATTTTGTTTGGAGGCTAATTTAAACAGCAGAACAGTAAAATAGCAGAATCTATATTTTTCTCTTTTAAAACAATGAAATTTTTTCATATTGTTATGTGACCTTTGAATTATTTCCCTTTATGTCACTGTCACTTGACTGGAAGATGGTTCCCAATTCTAGATAAGGAAATGCAAATTAGTTTCATATATGATCTTAAAGCATGACTAAGAAGGACCTTTTTTAGTTAAAATACTGAATATTTTAAAACTAGAGGTGGCATCTTTTGGATTAGAATCTTACTTGAAACAAATTGATTTACCCATTCATACTTTCCTTCCCTCCCAATTAATTTAAATAGCAAAGAAAGAAAGAAAAGAAAAAACAAAACATAGCCCGGCTGGGCGTGGCTCAGCGGTTGAGCATTGACCTAGGATCCAGGCTATCAGAGTTCAAATCCTGGTGAGGGCACATGCCTGGGTTTCGGGCTGCAGCCAATCAATGACTCTCTCATCATTGATGTTTCTCTCTTTCTCTCTCCCTCTCCTTTCCTCTCTCTGAAATCAATAAAGATATATTTAAAAAACAAACAAATAAACATATAAACACCAACAAAAAAGAAAAACAACAACAATAAACAGAATTGAACATCAGAAATTTAAAAAAATATATGAAATATATGTAGGTTATACCTATCTATATGTATACAGTTTAATTCTAAAACAGAGGTTAAATCAATGTTCCTTAACTTATATTACATTTATTGCTGATCTTTAATAAATTTGGGGGAGTTATTAGATATTTCCACATTATCCACCATTTCTGCTTGTATCATTTGATACTAGCCTTGATGCTCTGGTTGCTGTCAAGACAGGAAGGGTAACATACGCACTAGCCACAGTGATGAGTTAAAACACAGAATCGCATGTACAAGTGCACACTCACATGTATGCAATGGTAATTCTTGGTGTATATCTGAGAGGTGGTGGGGTGTAAGCTATTTGTAGTCACAAATACTTAAACACAGTACAAGACAAGCATACACATTGGCAGCAACCCCATTTAGGACTGATCCTTTCACTCTTTTTTTAAACCATGTTGGTTAGACCTATGTCCCCTGGTGGTCTTATTCTCACTCTGATCAGGTTTGAGTTCTAACCTTCTCTCCGATTGCTTGACCCTGCCATGGGAGATTCCAGACCATCAACAGTTCTTGCCACACTCCCTGTCATACTGCCGGTCGGGCCTGCTAGCTGGTCTTGCCATTGCCCAGCAGAGTTCACAGACTCCAGGTCCGCCTCTGGGCTCTGCACCGAGTCCGGCACCGACTCGAATGCACTGTTCTCATCATCATCCTGCGAGGAGAAGACAGTGCTCTCGGATATCTTGGCACTGTCCATGGAGGAGAAGCGGGTGTGGCTGGTGAACCTGTTGCCATTGTAGCAGGAGCCACTGTAGCAGGAGCTGCTATAGCAAGATGTGCTGTAACAGGAGGAGCTGTAGCAGGAGGGGCTGCAACAGGACCTTTCACAGCCTTCAAAGCTGTGGTCTCCGCCTTGCCTGGGGCTGTAGTCACTCTCACTCCCGGTGCTGGGGTGCATGTCGCCATCCAGGACCGAACTGTTGGCCAAGCCAGAGAGGCCAGGGGGCATCGTACCTGGAGTAGCCCCCTCTGGGTCCTCAAAACCTTCTTGCAGAGCAGGCAGCTCAGTAGCTACTGTGTCTCCCTCGCTGAACCCATCTTTCTCCATGGTGTCCTTTAGCGTGGGTTCTTCCTCAGCGCCATCATCTTCCATGGGGCTGCCATCCTGGGCCAAGGGCATGCTGTGCAGCAGGGTGTGGATGTGTATGTAGTGTGTTCGCGGGGTTTCTGGGTCTCTGCAGGCCGAGGCGATCACTGTCTCCAGCTCGGACACAGGCAAGGAACAGGGCCTGTTCTTTCTCTTCACCGTGGCCCGCAGCTGCAAGTTGTTCTCCTGCTGTTTCAGAGCAGACATGTTCCCATCCCCCTCTTTCTCCTCCTCTTTCACCTGTTCCTTTTCTTCCTCCTGCCCCCCAGGATCCCCAATGTCCTGGGCTTCACTGTCCTCCAGCAGCTCCAGTGGGGATGCCTCCCCTCCCTGGTCCAGCACCTCTGCCAGCTCTTCTGCACTCAAGGCAAGCTCAGTGTCCTCTCGCCCGGGGACCAGAAGCTCTCCAGCCCCATCAGGTCCCATAGAGACTGTTCCATGGTCGTCTTCTGCCTCATTGGTACTGGACACTTCCTCTACCAGCTTGGCAAGCTCCAGGGTAGCACTCCCTGCAGTGACAATGGTGCTGTCCTCCCTTGGTTTCTCTGACTGGGAGCTTCCAGAGGGCTCTGGTGCATCCTGCAGAGGATCCCCACGATTGCTTGCCACCAGGTTGTTCATAGAGCTGTCCTGAATTTCCACTGAATCAGCTTGGCTATTCGGGGAAATCTCTTCATCATCTGTGGGCAAGAGGAAAATGTTATTCTTTCCACAAGAGAGCATTTTGGTGTTAGTGTACTCTGCCAGACATGTATATGTAAGCCATCCTAAGGGAATTTTATTTTAGGATATTGGATGTAGAGGTTGATAAGGGCTTCTCATTGGCCAGTGCTCAGCTGAAACATTCTGTAAGGATATGTTTTCCTTCAAGAAAAACTAATCCTTCAATTTATATGGAACAACAAAAAAACCCCAGATAGCTAAAATAATCTTGAAAAAAAACAAAGTGAGATGTAACATACCCTGATTTCAAATTAAAGTTATAGAAATAAGAACTGTGTGGTAATGGCACAAAAACAGACACATATCAGTGGAATAGAATAGAATAGAGAGCCCAGATGTAAATCCTCACATACATGGCAATGGAGGCAAGAATAGGCAGTCTCTATAGTAAGTGGTGCTGGATAAACAGGACAGGTATATGAACAAAAATTAAAGTGGACCACTTTCTTATACCATATGCAAAAATAAGCTAAAAATGGATTAAAGACCTGGAAACATAAAACTCCTAGAAGAAAATATAGGCAGTAAACTCTTTGACATTGCTCTTAGCAATATCTTTTGGAATATGTCTACTTGAGCAAGGACAACAAAAGCAAAAATAAACATATGGGACTACATCAAACTAAATAGTTTTTAAACAGTAAAGGAAACCATCAACAAAATGAAAAGACAAGCTACTGAATAGCAGAAGATATTTGCTAATGATATATCTGATAAGGGGTTAATATTCAAAATGTATAAAGATCTCATACAACTTAATATAAAAAAGAAACAATGCCATTAAAAAGGAGGCAGAGGACTTGAATAGACATTTCTCCAAAGAGGACATACAGATGGCCAACAGATGTATGAAAAGATGCTCAACATTAGTAATCACCTGAGTAATGGAAAATAAAACCACAATAAAATATCACTTCAAACCTGTCAGAATCACTATCATAAAAAAATCAAGAAATAAGTTTTGACAAGTATGTGGGGCAAAGGAAACCCTCATTCACTGTTGGTGGGGTTATAAATTGGTGCAATCACTATGGGAAATGGTATGGATATTTCTCAAATAATTAAAAATAGAACAGCAATACCACTTCTGGGCATTTATCTGAGAAAAACAAAAAGACCCTTATGTTCATTACAACATTATTTACAATTGCCAAGATATGGAAGAAATCCAGGTGTCCACTGATAGATGAATGGATAACAATGTATTATATACACACAATGGAATGTTATTCAGCAATAAAAAAATAAAATCTTGGCAATTATGACAACATGAATGGGCCTGGAGGGTATTATGAACTAAGTGAAATAAGTCAGATGGAAAAAGACAAATACAGTATGATTTCATTTATGTGGAATCTAACATTATGAAACAAATTAATAAACAAAACAAAACCCATAGATATGCAGAACAAGCTGGTAGTTGTCAAATGAGAGGAAGGTAGGGAGACAAGTGAAAATAAATAAATAATAAATAAACAAACAAACAAATAAATAAATAAATAAAGGCAAACTCCTTTTCCTCCTACATGCTTGATCTTATTTCCTTTATTGTGATCATATAATTTATTGTCCAAACAGAGACACCATTGAGAGAAAGGGGGAGCATTATTAATAATGAAGCCAAGACTACAGGTAAGTGCCAGGACTGTACTTCAAAAACCTGAAGAAGAAAAAAAGAGTTCTTCTTGTGTTAATGACAGTTTACACATTTAGTCATAATATATTTCTGAATTCTGTTTCAAGGGAATTCACTTTTTGGTTAAAATAACCAAAGCATAGTGCTACCTCAATTTTCAACAATGTTTATTATGTGAAAGACTTCAGAGATGGAGGAGGGGTGTTTACATTTCCTTGCTCATTCCAGGCAAGGTTAATTATACTTGCTCAGAGTTTTTCTTATGGCTGGGTCCCTCATGGTGGCAGAATGGGTAAGTTGGGTTGTTGGCAACTAAAGAACAGAAAAGGGCTAGATGATGGCAGCAACCAGTTATTCAGTAGCTCAGACTGAAAGTCTTCCAACATTTGGAAGTTATTGCAGTGGAAGAATAAACAAGGTCTCCACATGAAGTAACTATTCAAGGAGTAGCAACCTGTACCTTCCCCCACTTGCTTGCTTTATTTGATTCCTGCAAAATATGAACTTCTCATTTCAAACATACTAGTGCGATTCACACATTGAAGGAAAACCACCTCTCTGGTGAGCCATAAGGCTGTCTTTACTGCTACACCAAGGAAAGAGACAGTTTTATTCTTAGAATACAGGAAAGGATAATTTGAAAGGGAAAAAAAACACCAGTCAGATATTTTCTTACATTATATTGAACACAGAAAGTGCAACTGGAATTTAATGAATGGGCAGTGATAAACTCCAGACTCTGAGTTCTCAAAAGCATCATTAGCTTTAACAGCAACTCATAACTGTGGCCTAGGAGGACCAAACAATTCTCAGCATTAGTTGTAGGTGAAGAGAAAAAGTGGAATTATGAGGCATCTCATCATTCTTATTTGGAAATGTGCTTTGCCTCAAAAAACTGAAGGTTGGATGATTCTGAAATTTTCTGTTTATAGTTTTTGTTTTTCCCTGTGATAGTGTAAAAAAAACCATTGTGCAATCATTGTTCTTCAACAATAAGACATGTATCACATTAATTCATACTCAAATTCCTTCATTTATTCACTCATGTATGCAATGATTAAACATCTACTGAGCACCTCCTATGTGGGTGCTGGAAGTAAAATGATAAATTAAACATGGCTCCATACCTACATTGGCTTTATTGTTAATCCCCACTCCACCATCTAACCTTATGACATTAAGCTAGGATGAGACATGAAGTTTATGCTGAAAATACCTGGGTGGATGGAGGAAGTGATCTCAAATCGGAATTGAAGCTGTCCACTGACATGATCTGTTGGGAGCCTGCGCCCGAGTGTGTAGCTGACCACCCTATCCCTAGAAGAAAATAAGCACCATCACAGATCTGATGAATACCTCTTCTTCCAAACACCATACCAGCAGATGAGACAGGCATGCCAGGGCAGCCCTCTTATTAGGAGGTGATAATCTATTCCAGTACCTATAAGGTGGTCCTAAGATAAAGATGGGAATGTATATCTGATCAACAACAATGAAAAACCTCAAGAAATCCTTATCAAATATTCTAAAGTAAAAGTCAGCAAACTATAGCCCATTGCTAAATCTGGCCCATCATCTATATTTGTACAGCCATGAGCTTTTTACATTTTTAATGGTTGAAAAAAAGCAAAAGAAGAGTAATATTTTGTAACAAATTAAAATGATATGAAATTCAAATTTCAGTTTCTACTAATGAAAGTTTTATTTGAACACAGGGATGTTTATTGATTTACTTAATGTTTAGGGCTGCTATCATGCTACAATGGCAGAGTTAAGTAGCTGAGACAGAGACCTTATTACCTACAAAGTCAAAAATGTTTACTAATGGGCACTTTACAGAGAGTTTACCAATCTGTGTTCTAAAGAGAAAAAAATAAAGATATAGATATCCGTTGTTTGCTTTCTCTATGCAAGCAAAGGATAATGTCGACATTTTCCAAATACACCTTTAATAATGGACAGTGACAGCAATAGGTGCAGGTCTTGCAGTAAATATATAATGTCTAAGAAGATACTATCATGGTTACTGAAGATGCTATGGAGTGCTTCAGAAAGGGACCTGCTACAGGGCAGAGTGAAGCAAGACTTGTAGGCTGGGTTCTCTGGCTTGTGACTTCCAATTATATCAAATCCAGGGTCCCACATAGACATTCTGAAACTCTGCCCTGGATTCTGGCACCATCCCCTCTGCACACTAAAGGCAATTTTTTAATTACTAAGAAGAAAATTATCCAGGGAAATCAATCTGAAACTTTGCTTTTATAGTTCATCAACAATGAAGCTTCAGCAGAATACACTGCCCCCTAACTTGACCTAAATAAGAAGGGTAACTACCTTGGGATATCCATATGAATTAACAAATCTAGTGAACCCAGTAATAACAAGTACATGTTTAAAAACCAATTGTTACTCAGATGATTCTGAATTCATTCTATTTAATCACTTGTGACATTCAAATAAGTGTTTTAATGTCTCTTTCTAGAAAACACCAGCACTACGAGACAAACAACATATAGCCCAATGAGCCAATGACTTAGTATTTTTCTTTGGTAAGCCATGGTTTAGTCTTGAACTTCCATGGAAGTCTATTAAATAAAGCATTATATGCAGGAAAAATAGAATGAGCCACAATATATTGTTTATTTAGAAAGAGCATTGGTTAATATTATGAAGTAGGTTTATGACCATGAGAAAGACATCCTGAACCTAAAACAGTTGAAATCAGAGGAAGCCTAAAGACAATTAGACAGTGAGACACAAAGTTAAATTTATTATGCTTTGCATTTGCTTTTCGAGCTTTTCTTTGTTTTTCACCTAGTTCATCAACAAATATTTTTGAGCTTGTGTCAAGTAAAAAGTGTTGCAGTTGGTACAAAGCATTGTGGACGAAAAGGGGCCACATGCTAACCTGACTAGCTCAGGGAAGGCCTGCATGGGAGCCTTGTAAACTCGGAGACCTAAAGTAACCTCAAAGAATGATCTGAAATTAGAATTTTTAACTAAAAGCAGTTTATGGTAGGTAGTCATATCCTAGGCCAGTATTTTCCCTGGCAAAGGTCAATCTTTACGTTAACTGAGCCTGTCTATTGTCTTTTTATATCTATGATAACATATCATTGGAATGTCAAAGTCATTCCCCCTTTTCTGGTCCCCTCAAAGCACAGACACTGCTCTGCAGAGACCACAAATCACCTCATTGTCATTAAAGTAGTTACTGATTGTTAACTATTCTGTACCCACTTAAGTAAAAGAAGAGTGTGTCTATCATTTTACTTTTTATCCAATCCCAGAGGTTTCCCCACTTTGCTTTCCCCTGCCTCCCTAATCTATCACCAATGGATTTCATGTAACCCACTTATGTCTCCTCTTTTGATTGTAATGTATAAAACAAGGTGAAAAACTGCCATTCTCCAGAATATTATCTCAATCTGTTGAGATTCTGCTTCCTGAAATTTGTTGACAGTTTGGCTCAAATAATCTCACAAAAATTCTCCAAAGGTTTAAATGTTTCTTACTTTGACAGCATGTAAAGCATAGCCCCTGGCTTTAAATAGCTTACATCCACTTGGGGGCATAGGGCAGGACTGCTAAATAGTGGTTCAAGGCTGCAGGTGGTATTTCTAACATGAAGTTGATCTGGTTGGGGTTAGCAGACTCAGGGGAGTCAAGGGGCCAGCTGAGGGCTGGACTATTATAGGAAAAGAATCAAGAAAGCGTTGGAAATAAGAGTGCATGTGTGTCAGGAGAAGATACAGTGAGAGGAAAGTGCCTCTAATGTTTTCTGTTGCTTCATATTAAACAGGGTTGAAACTCAATTATACTCTATATTTGCTTCTCCTCTTTCCTGGGTGGCAAGAACACTGTGGGACATTGTTCTGGTAGGGGAGACCCTTTCCCACCTCCGTTGCCTGCTTTCACCACCTGGGATGTATCTTTCCACAGTAGAAGTAGGAGTCCAGGGTGGTGGGACAATTAGGTAAAGAAATGAGGCAGCAGCTTTGGTTTATTAAAGGTACTCAACATGGAAGAACAGATGAGTTCTCTCTATGGCTGTAGAGAGCAAGGGGAGGGAAGTCCAGTTTAACAGACACTAATTGAATATCTGATACACACTAGACAGCAGTGTGCTCAGTGCTGGGGTATACAGAATCCTACCTAGACCCTCCTCATGTCCTCCAGTCCACCCTCTGGCAGAGGTGTTAACAGCTGTGAGAGAAGACAGCAGGGCAGAGAGGGAAATGAAAAGTGTGGCCAATGATAAACTTGAGAATCAATCGTAGGAACCTTTCGAGGCGCCTGTTGCAGGGAGGGCACATGTACATTGAAGAGAGGCAGGTGTGGGTTTGAACTTTCGTTGTACCTCTGTCACTCACAAGCCTTTTAAGCAATTATTTACCCTATTTAAGCAGAGGATTTGTTATAAGAATGAATGGCTATAATGCCTCAGTCCCAGCACCTGAAGAAGACTAAATGTTAAATAACAGCAATCACAAGGAATATCATTCTCTTCTGAGTTCCTACTATGTGCCAGAAACTACTTTACATTGTTTATGTACATGTTTTTTTGCTTGTTTATTTACATTCATAGCCATGAATATAAAGTGCAAACACTGTGTTTGACACATGGCTATAGCTTCATGTAAGCTCCCCTTGGTTTGAGAGTTAATGGCACACAGCTGAACATGTACTATAACTTTCTAATTAAAGGTCCTTCTGATAACCATTAGCGAGTCCAAAGTTCCTCTGAAAATCCAGAGCTTTAAATTAGGACACTTGGAAATTCTGAATAATTTCTCTCATTCTTTTGATATCGTTCTGAGGGTCACATTGTATTGAAGCATATGTTCATGGCCAGAGAGCTATACCTAGTGTTTTCAAATATAGTTGCTATTATCTAAGGAAATATACATTATACGTAAGGATTTTATCTGCTCTGAGTTCACTTTAATGAGGACCATGAATGGACATGAGTGTAAAAATTATAAAACACAGAAACATATTTTTATATACAACTAAATTTTGCAAGGAACATAATTGCTATTGTTCCACAAGAATTTATGCTTTTAAAATTTCACACATAGCATCTAAAATTTCCAAAAATACTAGCTTTTTCTAAGGTATTCTAGTAACCCAGCATTTCATCTTGTTATGGAACTGTCACAAATGATTAAATCCTACACACAAAACAAGCATACAAATAAAATATTCTTCATAGTAAAACAAATTTTAATTTCTACTTGTACAAAAAAAATTAAGGCCTTCTTTGTCTTAGGATTTTTTAAATCTCTTGCATCAGTAACCAGTGATACACAAACAAGGGGAAAGGGAAGGGCTTGTTTAATTGAATGTGACTCAAGCAACATAATGAGAGAAGCCAAGGAAATTCAACACCATTATTTTAGTTTCAGTGTCTTTGAGACTATATTGTTGCAGTTTGCAGGCCTACAGGCTGAAGCTTAGTGATACTGAGGTTTCAGTCACATGTTTACCCTATGGCGTATCTTTCCAGGAGTCTCTGAACTGGCATTGAAAGCTTTCCCAAGAAGCGCTTGATGATAGGGCGGCTCTTGGCAAACTTGTCCTTCACCTCAATTTCCAGCACGTCAGTGGGCAATGACACAAAGCTGAATTGCTGCAATGAAATAATATGTCATATCAGTTAAGTGAGTGTTGTGAAGGCTGGTCAATCCCCATTCTATCTGCATTAAATAAAGTCATGGTAAAACATCCCAGTGGCAGTATATATACAGGGTGTCCCCCCAGGATGTATATACCCTTTAACAGCTGATAGCTCAATTCTGAAAAGGAAATGTACCTTAATAAACACTGTATTTATAATTATTCAAAGTGTGTGAATACTATTTTTTGGACACACTATATATATCAAGGTCTTAGAATGCTCCAAGCCCTGTTTATTCAGTAAATGAATAACATCAACAATGAGGTAAAAGTAGTGTTACTCTCTGAGATTTAAATAATAAAATCAAGTCACCTTAAAAAGAAAGATTGCTACCCAGGGGTCAACATACTTGACTAAAGGTATTAATATGCTTAAAGTAAGAAAAAGCACAAAATCACCTATAATAAAGAAAATGCACTTTAAATCAATAATTCAATTTTTTTTTCATGATTAGAATGGCAGAGCTTTTTTTAAAAATTTTAATTTAATTTAATTTTTATTTTTGCTTACTTTTGTTTAATATATTACAGATGTCCCTTTTTCCCCCCAATGCCCATTCCAGCCTGTCCCATCCCCTTTGCCAGTCCCTCTCCACACCATAGTCCTTGTCCTTCAGTTGTGCATATATGTATATAATTTCTTTGGTTAATTTCTCACCTTACACCCACCCATCCTCCTCAATCCCTCTGAAATTCATCAGTCTAATGTATGCTTCCATGTCACTGAATCTATTCTGTTCATCAGTTTATTAAGTTCTTTAGATTCCACATATAAGGGAGATCATGTGATGTTTGTCTTTCTCTTCCTGGCTTATTTCACTTAGCATAATTTTCTCCAGGTCCATCCATATTGTCCCAAAGAGTACAAGATCATTCTTCTTTACAGTTGCATAATATTCAATGGTGAAATGTCCCAGAGCTTTTTTATCCACTCATCTACTGATCGGCACTTGGGCTGTTTCCAGATCTTAGCAATTATAAATTGTGCTTCTATGAACATAGGGGTGCATATATTCTTTCTGATTAGTGTTTCAAGATTCTTAGGAAATATTCCTAGAAGTGGGGTCACTGGGTCAAAAGGCAGATCCATTTTTAATTTTTTGAGGAACCTCCATATTATTTTCCATAGTGGTTGCACCAGTCTGCATTCCCACCAGCAGTGTGCTAGGGTTCCCCTTTCTCCACACCCTCACCAACACAAGTCATTTGTTGATGGTAGCCATTCTTACAGGTGTGAAGAGATACCTCATTGTGATTTTAATTTGCATCTCTCTGATGACTAGCAACATTGAGCATTTTCTCATATGTCTCTTGGCCATCTATATGTCCTCTTTGGAGAAGTGTCTATTCAGGCCCTTTGCCCATTTTTTAATTGGGTTGTTTGTCTTCCTTTTGCTGAGTAGTATGAGTTCTTTGTACACTTTAAAAATTAGCCCCTTATCAGATACATCCTTGGCAAATATGTTTTCCCAGACTGTGGGGTTCCTTTGTATTTTGAGACTGTTTTCTTTTGCTGTGCAGAAGCTTTTTAGTTTGATGTAGTTCCATATATTTATTTTTTCTTTTGTTTCCCTTGTCCTAGGAAATGTGTCAGTGAAAATTTCACTACTTGGGATGTCTGTGACTTTACTGCCTGTTTTCTTCTAGGGATTTTATGGTTTATCCATTTTCAATTTATTTTTGTGTATGATGAAAATTGGTGGTCTAGTTTCATTTTTTTTGGATGTATCTGTCCATTTTTCCCAGCACCACTTATTGAAGAGATTTTCTTTACTCCATTTTATGCTCCTGCCTCCTTTGTCAAATATTAACTGACCATAATGTCGTGGGTCTATTTCTGGGGTCTCTTTTCTGTTCCACTGATCTATATATCTGGTGTTGTACCAATACCAGGCCGTTTTGATTACAGTGGCTTTGTAGTACAGTTTGATGTTTGACAAAGTGATGCCTCCCACTCTGTTCTTTTTTCTCAAGATGGCTGCAGCTATTCAGGGTCTTTTTTGGTTCCATATAAATTTTTGAAATATTTGTTCTAGATCTGTGAAATATGCTGTTGTTATTTTAATAGGAATTGCATTGAATTTATAAATTGCTTTGGGTACTATAGACATTTTAATGATATTAATTCTTCCAATCCATGAGCATGGTATATTCTTCCACCTGCTTATATCTTTCTCTATTTCTTTTTTCAGTGTCCCATAGTTTTCCAAGTACAGGTCTTTTACATTCTTGGTTAAGTTTATTCTTAGGTATCTTATTTTTTTAGTTGCAATGGTTAATGGTATTGTAGTTTTTGTAGTTTCTCTCTCTGAAAGTTCATTGTTGGTGTATAATAATACCATTGATTTCCACATGTTGATTTTGTATCCAGCTACCTTGCCAAATTTGTTTAACAAATCTAGTAGTACTTTGATGGATTCTTTAGGGTTTTCTATATACAATATTATGTCACCTGCAAATAATGACAGTTTTACTTCCTCCTTTCCAATTTGGATACCTCTTATGTTTTCTTCCTGTTTAATGGTTGTGGCGAGGACTTCCAGTACTATGTTGAATAAGAGTGGTGAAAGTGGACATCTCTGTCTTGTTCTTGTTTTTAAGGGAAATGGTTTTAGTTTTTGCCCATTGAGTATGATGTTGGCTGTAGGTTTGTCATATATAGCCTTTATTATGTTGTGGTATGATCTCTCTATGTCCACTTTCCTGAAAGTTTTTATCAGAAATGAGTGCTGGATTTTGTCAAATGCTTTTTCTGTATCTATTGATGTGATCATATGATTTTTGTCCTTCCTTTTGTTTAATGTGATGTACCACATTTATTGATTTGAGGATGTTGTACGAGCTTTGCATGCCCAGAATATATCCCACTTGGTCGTGCTGTATGATCTTTTTAATGTATTGCTGGATCCAGTTTGCTAGTATTTTAGTGAGGATTTTAGCATCTATGTTCATCAGGGATATTGGCCTGTAATTTTCTTTCTTTGTAGTGTCTTTATCTGGTTTTGGGATTAGGATGATGCTTGCCTCATAAAAAGAGTTTGGGAGTTTTCCCTTCTCTTGAATTTTCTAGAAGAGTTTGAATAGAATAGGTGTTAATTCTTCTTTGAATGTTTGGTAAAACTCGCCTGTCAATTTATCTGGTCCAGGACTTTTGCTTGCTGGGAGTTTTTTGATTACTGCTTCAATTTCATTAGTTGTTATGGGCCTATTCAGGTTTTCTGCCTCTTCCTGATTCAGGTTTGGAAGGTTGCACGGTTCTAGGAATTTGTCCATTTCACCCATGTTGTCCAATTTGTGGACATATAGTTGTCCATAGTATTTCTGTTGGGTAAGTGGTTATATCTCCTCTTTCATTTCTGATTTTATTTATTTGGGTCCTCTCTCTTCATTTCTTAGTGAGTCTGGCTAAAGGTGCATCAAACTTATGTATCTTTTCAAAGAACCAGCTCTTGGTTTCATTGATTTTTTTGTATTGTTTTTTAGTCTCTATGTCATTAATTTCTGCTCTGATCTTTATTATTCCCTTCCTTCTACTTCCTTGGGGCTTTTTGTGCTGCTCTTGTTGTAGGCCTTTTAGTTATTGTGTTAGATGGTTCATAAGATCTTTTAATTGTTTCTTGAGATAGGCCTTTAATGCTATGAATTTTCCTCTCAGGACTGCTTTCACTGTGTCCCATAGATTTTGGTTTGTTATCTGTTAATTTTCATTTTTTTCCATGAGGTGTTTTATTTATTCCTTGATCTCATTGGTAACCCATTCAGTGTTTAATAGCATGCTACTTAGCCTCCATGTGTTTGACTATTTTTCTGTTTTTTTATAGTGGTTGATTTCTCGTTTCATGGCATTGTGATCCAAGAAGATGCTTGATATGATTTCAGTCTTCTTATATTTGTAGAGACTTGCCTTGTGCCCTAACATGTGATCTGTTTTGGAGAATGTTCCATGTGCACTTGAGAAGAATGTGTATTCTGCTGCTTTGGAATAAAATGTTCTGTAAATGTAAATTAAATCCATTAGGTCTAGTGAGTCATTTAAAGTCTGTGTTTCCCTCTTGATTTTTTGCCTTGATGATCTGTCCAGTGCTGACAGTGGGGTGTTAAAGTCCCCCACTATGATTGTGTTGCTGTCAATCTCCCCCTTAAAGTCCACCAAGAAATTTTTTATATATTTAGGTGCTCCTATATTAGGTGCATAATACAGGTTATTTCCTCCTGTTGGATTGATCCCTTTAGTATTACATAGTGATCATCTTTGTCTATTGTTTTGGTCTTTATTTTGAAATTTATTTTGTTGGAAATAAGAATTGTTACTCCAGCTTTCTTTTCTTTTTCATTTGCTTGAAATATTTTATACCATCCCTTCACTTTTAGCCTGTGTGAATCTTTTGCTCTCAGGTGGGTCTCTTGTGGACAGCATATATTTGGGTCCTGTTTTCTTATCCATTCAGCTACTCTGTGTCTCTTGATTGCCCATTTATTCCATTTACATTTAAGGTTACTATTGATATCAACTTATTTCATGCCACTTCCTCCCTTTATGCTGATGTACCTTTCTCTCACTATTCTTTCTTTTTCTTAAAGCAGTCCTTTTCACATTTCTTGCAATGCTGGTTTGATGGTACTGAGCTCCTATAGCCTTTTTTTTTTTTTTTTTTGTCTGGGAAGCTCTTTATTTCACTTTCAATTTTAAATGATAGCCTTGTTGGATAAAGCAATCTTGGTTGCATGTTCTTGCTTTTCATTACTTGCAGAACTTCATGCCCCTCCCTTCTGGCCTGAAGAGTTTCTGCTGAGAAATAAGCTCTTAGCCTTATGGGTGTTCCCTTGTATATCACTGCTTGTCTCTCTCTTGCAGCCCTTAATATTCTCTCTTTGTCCTTGCCACTTGCCATTTTAATTATGATGTGTCTTGGAGTGGGTCTCTTTGGGTCCCTCTTGTTTGGAACCCTCTGTGCTTCCTGAACTTGTGTGACTTTCTCCCTTGCTAACATTGGGATGTTTTCTGTCAATATTTCCTCCACCAAGTTGTCTATCCCTTGCTCTCTTGCCTCTCCATATGATGGGAATGTTGTTTCGCTTCATGTTGTCCCAAATTTTCCTTAGACCGCCCTCATGCTTTTTAAGTGTTTTTCTTTTTGCTGCTCTGATTGAGTGATTTTTTTCTACCTTCTCTTCTAAGTCACTTATTCTATCCTCTGCTTCATTAAGCCTGGTTTTAACAACCCCAGTGTATTCTTGATATCAAATATATTATTCTTTATCTCTTTCTGATTTTTGTTTATTTTATGTATCTCTTTTTTCATGTTTTCACTAAGGTCCTTGATCTTATCATCTAGTGTCTTCTTAAGTCCCTTGAACATCTTTACAATCAATACTCTGAGCTCTATTTCTGATAACTTGCTTAACTCCATCTCATCAAAGTCTTTTTCTGGCAATTTTTTCTTTTTTTTAAAATTTCAGGATTGTTTCTTTCTCTTCCTATTTTGGTAGGTCTTAGTGTTTGTATCTATTTATTAGGTATATTTGCTGTCTCCCAGTCTTGCGGGGAGGGATTTTGTATTTTGAGACCAGTGGAGTCCAGAGGTGTGTTTTCCTTATACTTCTGAGCTCTTTGCTCTAGGTATGTCTCTTTTGTGGGTTCTTTGGATTCTCCTGTTGTGGTTGGGTCTAGAGTGTTGTTTACCAGTCCTTGGGAGGACTCTCATCTCAGGTTGGCTAACTGTGTGTCTCAGCCTCAACGTCATCATGTAAGCTGTTGTATGGGCCCTGGCAAGGTAGGACAATACCTAACCAAACTTCCAGGAAACAATGGGTATCTTACAAACTATCTTGACAGTCACAGTGAAAACAACCCAGGTGAAAATAGAACTGGGAGAGTGAAGGGAGAACACAAATTCTAAAGAAAAAAAATGCTTTAAAAAAAGAAAGAGAAAGAAAAGTAAAGCTTAGGGAGAGAGAAGTATATTGTTGTTAAAGGTTACTAAAATTTAGAACATAATAACAAACTAAAATGTAAAAAATAGAGAAGCTACTGGGAGATAATAGACGCAGAAAAAAGATTCTGAAAGAAGTGCCAGCAAAAAATTAAGGGAGAGAATAGAAATTTGATAATAGTTAAAAATGAAAAACTAAAACTATTTTAAAGAGAATAAGAGAAATTAACTATTGACCAAAAAGACAAGAAAACAGAAGGGAGGAAAACAAAAGAGAGAAAGAAAAGAAGAAAAAAAAAGTTATGCCAATGGATCGAGAGGAGAGAAAGAGAGATAAAGCCGAGGCAGGGAGAGAGTCCAATAAGAGATTTGGGGGAAACTATAGAAAAAAGCAGTAAACTTGTTAGTTACAATGATAAAGTCCCAGCCATTGAGCAGAAATATCAAGGAAGTCGTGATATTAAAAGAAAGACTAAAACAAAACAAAGCAAATAAACAAAACAAAACAGAGAAACAAAACAAAAAACAAGGTAAGCAAAATAAAATTTAAAAAATAAAATAAAATAAGAAAAAATTAATGAAAAATTAAAAAATTAAAAAAAAATTATTATAAAATTTGAAGAAGAAAGCCCAGCCAGGAGTGGCTCAGTGGTTGAGCATCAACCTAGGATCCAGGAGATCGGGGTTTGATTTCTGGTCAGGGCACATGCCTGGGTTGCAGGAGGGAGCCGATCAATGACTCTCTCATCACTGACGTTTCTATCTCTCTCTCTTCCTCTCCTTTTCTCTCTCTGAAGTCAATAAAAAAATATTTTTAAAAAAAGAAAAGAAAAAAAGAAAAAACAAATAATTTTTTTTCCCTTTCTTCCTTCCTAAGGGAAAAGGAGAACAAACAAACAAAACAAAACAAAATGATAGTCAATCAGGTGAGTTTCTTCTGGATAGCTTATGTTGTCTGAGGCTCACTGTTTTGTATGCCGATTCTCTTCTCCTGGGAGGTACTTGTTGTAACACCCAGTGTGAGGAGCTGTCTAAGTTTGGCTCTGGTGTCCTTAGGTAAATGCTTGATCTGAGGCTCTTTGTGGACTACCTCCTCTTTTCACTTATTTTGCAACTTTGTAGTTGCCTGGTCTTACCCCAGAGCCTTCTGTAGAGTCTTTAGGGTATAGGTTGGCTAGTATAGCTCAGGGTATCACTCCCCTTACTTAGAGGTTTTGCTGTCAGACACTCACTGTAGGGAAGTTAGTCACTGTTTCACAGCCACCTCCTCAGTCTCTACCCTGTCCTCCAATTTTAGTTCCCCATACAAATGTCTGCTGCAGGTTCAGATTGACTTCAGTCTGTTGCCTTTTCTGTATGGGCAGTTTCAGTGGCCTGGGCTCAATGGGTTTGAATAAAAAAAAAAATTCCGGTGAGTACTCTGCCTGCCCAGCCCCCAGCACGGGTTTTCAGCATTTCTTCCAGTTCCCAAACAACCAGTGCCTGAGAGTCTTATTCTTGTAATGTCCTCCTGTGAGCTGTTCTCCCTTACCCCTCAAGACTGTGCCCTGTGGAGAGTATCTGGGGCTCTGGTCAGCTGGACCAGCCCCTTTCCTGTTGGTGGTGGTGCTCCTGGCTGCAGGAGAGGCAGGTGTGCTCTGCTCCTCCTTTCCCAGCTCTGGTTGGCTGGTCTCACCCAGCCTTTCTCTCAAACAGTCTACTATGCTGACACCAATCCCAGCTTCTGCTGATCTGTCAGCCCAATACAAGCCAGGAAGGTGGGAGCCAGTTCAGTGATGGAAAACTCAAAAATGCACAAAGCAACACACAGGCAGAGAGGCCGCCCTGCAAGGTCCCACTGCCCGTGCACCAAGGTGCCCCACTGGAGGGGACCCAAAGTCAGCTCCACGCAGCTCCCTGTACTGCTGCTCTCAGTAAAGCTGGGACAGTTCCATGGGCCACCATGGCACCCCTCAGGGCTGGTCAAAATTCCAGACTCTCCCCACCGGGAGCTCAGGGCGGGGTGGGGGTTTGGGGGTGGGACTCTCTTCTTTTTCCCCACGCCATGCTGATTCAGTGCTTTCTGGGGCTCAACACAACGCCTTACAGGGAGGCAGAGGGTCCCTGTGTGAGGCTGCTCAGTGCAGACCTCTGGTCACTTATTACTAGGATGCTACACGCTTTGGGACAGCCTTTTCTATGGTCAGCACCCTGAGCATTAGACACTGGTCATGGCCTCCATTAGAAGTTTTGATTTGCTAGGAAGGCATTGTCCTCTCCTCATGGACTCTCTGCTCCCCTAGGTTCCTCTGACCTCCACATGGGGTGCTTCTTCCCCTCTCCTCCACTCCGGGTGTGAGATTACCACTTTTGGATGCCGGTCCACACTCCAGAGGGGAGGAAGCTTTGCAGCCTCCAAGCCTCGGGGTTCAGAGCCCACCATAGATTTCAGGGGGGACTCCCCCATTCTATGATCTCCCTCTCTTACTGGTTTCTATGATGTTTCTTCAGTTCTCCCTACTCTCAATATGTCCATTCAGGTATGTTTCTATGGTTTTTCCAAGCTGGCTACCTAGTATTTTAGGAGTAAATCTAGTCAGTGGCTAGGAGCTGGGGCACTCTGCTGCTTCTCACAGTGCCATCATCTTCCCTCCTCCTTATTTTTAAAAATTTATTTATCATTTATTTTATTTTTGTTTACAATATTACAGATGTCTCTCTTTCCACCCCACCCCACCCCCTCCCCAGTCCCTCTCCACACCATTGTCCGTGTCCTTAGGTTGTACATATATGAATATAAATTTTTTGGTTAATCTCTCCCCCTCCACCCACCCACTCTTCTCCAACCCTCTGAGATTTGTCAGTCTGATCCATGCTTCCATGTCATTGAATCTATTCTGTTCATCAGTTTATTAAGTTCTTTAGATTCCACATATACATGAGATTATGTAACATTTGTTTTTCTCTTCCTGGCTTATTTCTCTTAGCATAGTATTCTCCAGGTCCTTCTATACTGTCCCAAATTGTATAAGATCATTCTTCTTTACAGCTGCATAGTATTCCACAGTGTAAATGTCCCACAGCTTTATCCATTCATCTACTGATGGGCACTTGGGCTGTTTCCAGATCTTAGCTATTGTAAATTGAATTGCTATGAACATAGGGGTGCATATATTCTTTCTGATTAGTGTTTCAGGATTCTTACGATATATTCCTGGAAGTGGGATCACTGGGTCAAAAGGCAGCTCCATTTTTAATTTTTTGAGGAACGTCCATACTGTTTTTCATAGTGGTTGCACCAGTCTGCATTCCCACCAGCAATGTACTAGGGCCCCCCTTTCTCCACATCCTTGCCAGCACATATCATCTGTTGAATTGTTGATGGTAGGCTAGAATGGCAGAGCTTTTTAAAAGATTGATAATACCCCATGTTTTTAAGAGTGGGAAAAGACAAAAACTCCCACACTGTACTGATGGGAATGTAAGTTGATTCAACCTTTGGGAAGGGATTTGGCAATATTTACTGGCATTTAAACTGCAAATTCCCTTCAAAGCAGAATTCTACTCTAGGAATTTTCCTTCTGAATTAATTTGCACAAGCGTGCAAAATATATATTTTCGTGGTGGGGGGAGGAATTCAACAGAGCATTATTAACAATAGCAAAAGACTGGAAAGACCAAACATATAAATAGGAAACCAGCTAAATGAAGTGTGATAAATCTTTGAAACAGGGAATTCTCTGTTGTCATTAAAAGAAACAGGGAAATATGCAGTGACATGAAAAAATACTTGACAAACTAAGTGATAAAGCAAGGCATTGAAGAATATAAAGAGTGAGATTCAATTTGTACTCTGATTACAAATAAAATGCCTAGAGTGGTGCATTCCAAACTGAGCTCTAAGAAGTGGGCTGCCAGGGGAGGGGAGAAAGCATATCTTTTTCATTAAATTTTAAACTGTTCACTTTAAAAACAGCATACTGTATAACTTTTAAAATAAAGACAACAACAATTAAAGTGTAGAAAATGAAAGGGAGGTAAATGTTGACATTGCCCAGCTCAGACTATCTGAGAAGGAGTCTTAATTAACATTAAACTTTATAGTACCTTAATCAAGGGTTGTGAAACTGCTGAAAAATCTAATTTTCTTTTATTCCTATTAATTCCTTACAAAAAATTTTTAATTAGTTGATTTCTATTTACAGAGATTAAATATATTGGGCGTGCTAATATTAGTGTCTCCTGTATACCAGTCTGGATGGGTTAGGTCACTCTGTAGTAACAACCAAATTCCAAATCTCAGTGACTTAATATAGTCGAGTTTTGTTTCTTGCTCACATTGTCACTGTGGTCTGGCAAAGGGCTCTGCTTATTAGTCACTCAGAGAGCAAGGCTGATGGAGCAGACAGACACCCTCTCAAACATTGCCAGCAACAGTGACAAAGGGAAGGAGAACTCCAGAGGGTCTCTTCCTATAAAAAAGTGTTTGCTTGCAAGCCCAATCCATCAGAACTAAACACATGCCCCAGCCAACCACAGAGAGCAGAAAGTAAGATCCAACAGCGTGTCTGGGAGACAGCAGAAATATTTGGCAAACAGCACTTATGACCTCCATACCTTCTAATTTTCATTACAAATTAGTTTTAGTTAACTTTTATATAGTTCCTAAGAGCCAATCACTCTTGGTACTGACAAAACTGAATTTATGGACATGCTAAGCTTAGCAATCAAATCCCCTAAGTCCTGTCTGAGTGAGGGTCCAGCCCCCTCTAACTGTCTCAGGTCCTCAAAATCTCTATATGTTTGGTCCAGTTATTCCATTGTGAAGAGTATTATAATGGCACTCCCAATAGGCTAGGTACATTGTACTATATGCACATGATTTTTAATTTGTAAATTACAATAGCATATTATGACTATACATATACATTTAATTAAAATATAATAAAACATTTAATAAGAGAAAATGCTTCTTTTACAGTGACAAGCGCAGAAAATGTGTAACTTGTGATCACAATAATATGAATGGTATGAATAGAAAAAAGACTGGAGAGTATGTATTACAAGTGTTTTTTTCTCTTTTTTTCCCACCCCCCCGATCTGCATCAAAACTTGCCTCCTTCTCCTCGCAGCTAAGCCTTAGCAGCAGGTGAGGTGATGAAGAGAAAGGTCAATCTCATTCCAACACTTTAAATTAGAAGAGGACTCACAATGGTTGCTGGTTTTCACCAGCTTTTATTAGTTAAAAAATTTTTTAGTCATTATGTAAATTTTCACATAGCTTAAGTCAGTTTCCATTTCCTCATCAAAAATATCCTAAATTGACACATTTGTAGATACAGAAACCACACATTTCAGGTTTTCATCATAACTGTCTTCCAAAGAAATTTAATTATTTTTAGGAAAAGCAGTTCATTAAGTGTCAAATCAAATATGACGTTTTCTAAGACAGTTTATTCAAACCTGTAAAACATTGACATTAAGAATGTATCTGAAGTATTTACCACATTTTTGTATTACAGATCTCAAAATAAATTTAACAACCCAATATTCACTCTACTGTTATGTCATAGCCTCCAATTACTAAAGGAATTTGTTTTGTAGCACTAACAAAAAACTAAAAATCTAAAACATATAATTCTGCTATAAATTGACATGCAGCAATAAAGCAGCATTTAGATTAGTTAGCTATCACTTGTAGCATAAAAATTTTCCCCTATTATTAAACATTTATATTTATTTTTATTGTATTCCCATCCTTCTACCCCCACCCCCTTTGGCAACCATCAGTTTGTTCTCTATCTCTATGGGTGTTTTTCTGTTTTGTTTATTTATTGTTTTGTGTGTTTTTTTTAGAGTCCACATATAAGTAAAATCATATGGCAATTATCTGTCTCTGACTTAATTCATTTAGCATAATAACCTGTAAGTTCCATTCATTATCCGTTCATCTACTGATAGGCATCTAAGTTGTTTCCATATCTTAGCTATTAGTAGTAATGCTGCAAAAAACATATATCTTTTCCAATTAGTGGATTTTTTTCTTCAGATAAATACCCAGAAGTGGATTTGCTGCTCTATTTTTAATTTTTTGAGGAATCTCCATACTATTTTCCATAGTGGCTGCACTAATTTACTATCCCACCAACAGTGCATTAGGGTTTCCTTTTCTTCACATCCTTGCCAGAACTTGTTATTTATTGATTTATTGAAGGTGGCCATTCTGACAGGTTTGAAATGATATTTAATTGTAGTTTTACTTTGTATTTCCCTGATGATAGTGATGTTGAGCATGTTTTCATGTCTGTTGGCCATCTGTATGTCCTCTTTGAAGAAGTGCCTATTTAGGTCTTCTGCCCACTTTTTAATTGGATTGGTTTTTGAATGTTAAGTTGTATGAGTTCCTTATATATTTTAGTATTAACCCCTTATCAGGTGTATCATTTGTGAATATTTTCTCCCATTCAGTAGGTTGTCTTTCCTTTTTGTTAATGGTTTCCTTTGCTGTGCAAAACCTTGTTAGTTTGATGTAGTCCCATTTGTTTATTTTTTGTTTTATTGCCTTTGCTGGAGAGAACACATCCCAAACTTTGTTGTTAGGAACAATTCCAGGAATTACAACTTTTAATAGTAGTTTGACCAAGTAAGAGGATGTGTTTTTCCATTTCTTTTTCTGATGAGCATCTATTATTTTCATAATGAAAAATTTAATCACCTTGATTAAAACAAGAGTATTTCTGGCTACAGCAGTCTTATGGGATGCTGAAGTCAGCTTATCAAAATGCACTCTGAGCTCTGGCTCAGTTGTTTGGAGTGTCATCCTGTATACCATAAAGTGGTGGGTTCAATTTCCAGTTAGGGCACATGCCTAGGTTGTATCCCCCCTGGTCAGGGTGCGTGTGGAAGGCAGCCCATGAATGTTTCTCTCTCTTTCTCTCTCAAATAAATAAACATATCCTTGGGTAAGGATTTAAAAAAAGAACAAGGGAGCATCTCTAAAAATGTAAAAGTCTATTTATAAGCAAATTACTTGCACCAGTGAGCCTAAGGCTACTTCACTTTTACTTCAAGTCTCTGAAAACCTGTGGAGTGTGGTGAACTTGGCTTGTATTCTGACCTCCGAATACCCAAGTTCTTGACTCTGTCAGTCACAACCTCTTTGAACCTCAGCATCTTCAAAGGTAGAATGGGAAATAAGGCCATGTTAGATTAAACTCTATTCTTCCCTCTCCATTCTTGTTCTATCCAAATGCTCTACTATCTCCTTCTCATTTTCACTCTCTAATTATAGAACTTCTTCACATTTACTACCTCATTTCAGTTGGTCCTTATTGACCAATAGTTCTATACTGCTGTTTGTAGTAATTCATTGGGACTGTTTCAAATGACTAGTTCACAGACAAAAGCTATAATTTTTCTACTGTAGATAATCACACTGGCTTTCTTTTCAGAGAATTGTCCTGGTCACTGCTCAAATGAGAAATCTGTGAACTATATCTGCAAAAGATTTTTTTAAAAAAAATATGCTATTGCTCTAAGCCCCCTGCTGTTTTGGATTGTTTATCTTCTTGCATCCTATTTCACCTGTGAAAGAAACCAATGTGCAAATGAAAGAGCCAGTCCCAGATATTCTTAGGGGTCTGAAGTCTGGCCATTTTCCACATCAGCCTCCTCTTTTTGCATATGAGCATCTAAGAACAACTTTAATACGTGCTTGGACCAACCAATAAATAAATGACTCCTTATCTCTGAATAAGGCACAAAACTATCCCAAACAAAGGAACAAAGGTGTCTTGAGGGTGAGAGAGTCAAGTTTCAAAGGTCATTTTCCCCATTAGAGCACTGTACTATGAATTCTCTTTTTTGGCTGCATTTTAGGCACCAAATGTCACAACACTTACAATTGGGCAGCAGTGGCAGGAAGAAAGCTGTATAAGGCCCAGTGCTGGAGCGTGAGTTGGACTGACAGAAACAGTATTCCTACAGTGTCAAGCCTTCTTTTGGTTAAAAGTAAACTTTTGTCTTTTGTTTTTTTTAAATATACCTTCATTGATTTTAGAGAGGGAGAAAGGGAGATGGAGAGAGAGATAGACACTTCAATGATGAAAGAGTCATTAATTGGGATTGAGCCCACAACCTAGGCATGTGCCTTGACCCGGAATCGAACCACGATCTCCTGGATCATAGGTTGATGCTCAACTGCTGAGCCACGTCTGGCCAGACTAAACTTTCTTTTGTTTAAGCACAGATTGTTGGGACTCCTACTTTTGCTTTAGGCCTTTGAAACAACACTGACTCTCATTAGAATCATTTGGAGAGTTTTCACAAAAATACCCATTTCTGGGTCCCATCTTTGGCTAATCAAATTAGATTTTCATTTGTGTGGAGGTGGACACTTGTAGTGTTTAAAGCTTCCCAGGTTACTCTATTGTTGCCAAGGTGGACCACCACGGTTCTCTAAATAATAATACATTCTAACATTGAATAATCTCCATATTAGAAAAATATTCCTAGATCAAATCTGTATTTTCTTTTGTGGCCTAAATATTTAGTCCAAAGATTCATAACATATTCTTCAGATCCTAGTTTACTGGTTTGTTTGTTTTTTGGTCTTAGTATTCTTATTAATAGCAATGGATGGTAGTGTGCCTCCACCCAATAGATCCCAATAATAACCCCTACCCCAAGTTGTGACAATCCAAAGTGTCTGCAGACATTGCCCAATGTCCTCTGAGGGATAAAATCATCCATGTTGAGGACTAATTATGTAGGCCTACCATCTTCAATTTTCCAGATTGATGTTGCGATATGTGGGGGTATTTATTTATTTTGGTTTATATTGTTACTCAGTAGTCCGTTTAGAAAGAAAATGTTCTATTAATTTATTAGATTCCATCTTGCTTCAGAAAAAATATGAAGTAGATCTACAAACAGAACTTCCATAAATTAAAGTTACTGAAATGAAAACAGAGTAGCTAATTAAAGGAAATGCATAACTGGCAATGATGTAAACTGGCTGCATTTCCATAATGGGTATTTGAAGCAGAGATGAGAAGAGTGTCGGTAATAAAGGATTTGATGACTCAGAAGAAAGGGAACATTATATTGTAATTCACATATACTTGTTGAGAACTGATTTTGAGTTGGGTGTTAGTGACACAGCCACCACCCTTAAGTGCTGGAGTGTTTGATCCATAAATCTCTAACTTTAAGAGCTCACAGTCTTATGCTGCAGACAGACAATGACAAAACAGAAAGTGCTATAGTAAGGGCCTCCAAAGGTTCCACCTGATGAGAGGATGGGTGGCAATGATGGTGGGAAGGATCTTGGTGGACAGGTAGATACAACTTTTCAGAGGATGAGATGCCTTAACTGAGTCTTAACAGATAAGTAAGCATCAGCCAGATGAAGAAGGCATGAGAAGAACATCCCAATGAGAGAGAGAGCCATGAGCAAGGAATTGAAGTTCACAGAGTGTCCAGGGTCCCTTTGGAAACTGTGGGTGGCTCACTATATCTGGGTCATATTGGGAATCATGTTGTAAGATAAAACTGGATGGATAAGTAGTATCCAAATTGTGAACAACCTCCTGGCCAGAGTTTGGACTTATTCCAAAGACAACTGGGAGCAATTGAAGGATCTGAATCATGCAAATGAAATACTCAGATTTGCAATTTAGAGAAGTCACTGTAGTACTGCTGAGGAGGTGACCCATAGAAGGGTCAGGCTTAGAAGCAAGCCAGTCAGGTGAAACAAATGAGAAAAGAGAAGAGAACTTGGCAGGCAAGGAAGAAGGGTGATCAATCTGTGGACTGGAATGTCAGTGAGAGCCCAGTATGTGGGAAAGGAGGAGAACACAAGTTACCAAGATTGAGAGCATGTTGAAGGACTGATGGCTAGGAATTAAGAGAGGGACTGAGAGCCCTAGCCAGTTTTGCTCAGTAGTTAGAGCGTTGGTCCTCAGACTGAAGGGTACTGTGTTGGATTCCAGCCAAGAGCACATACCTCGGTAATAGGCTCTATCCCTGGCCCTGGTCGGGGTGCATGCGAGAGGCAACCAGTCGATATACCTCTCTCACATTGATGTTTTTCTCTCTCCCTTCCACTTTTTCTGAAAAGCAATGGAAAAAATATCATTGGGTGAGGATTTAAAAAAAAAAAAAAAGTGAGAGAGGGACTGAGTGATTGTCCCAAAGTAATCAGAGAGGTGGAAATAGGGGATTGTGTATGGAATGAGAGAGGTGGAGAGTTTGTGACATTTTAACAAGACCTAGGTAAGCTTTGAAATAAATGGCTGCTGATGAATGGAAGTGAAAGTCAATGAGATTTAGGAGGTCAAGGAAATTAGGATGTGTGATAGGTCATTCATGTGGACCCTGATCATCCAGGATAACAGTAGGTCTTTACTGGTCATAGCTGAGTAAATAATGAGACCCATTATTGCCTCAATGTACCTAATACAATAAGGACATCAATGTGAGGGTGATACTATAATAAAATGAGGAAATAGTTGGGGAATATTTGAAAGACATATTTAACATGATTTGAAAAGTATTTTCACTTAGGTTATTTAGGAAGAGATGTGAGAAAAAGTAACAGCCTGAGAAAGCAGAATTATAGTAATTCATTTATGCCACTCATAAACTTATGAAAATCAGGAAGGGTTGATAAATGAAAAATGGTAGGGATAGTTAACTTGGTTTGGGTGATGCTGTGTTTGAAGAGACAGGAGAATAGTTAGGAGTACAGCAGAAATATCAACTACAGGCCAGGATTAGATGCCTGGTGACATGAAGTAAGGGTGGTCCTAATTGTTTCGTGAAATAGGTCATGATATGCAGTTGGAGTAAGCATCTAGTTTTGCCTCTCTTTTTTTACAGTCAGATATAAGGCAAAAAACAAAACATCAACTCTGTTCATAAGAGGCTGCCTGGTGCCATTTAGCTGATACCATTATATATTATTAAAGAAAGTTAAGTGGATTAGATTTGATGCTTCCTATACAAAAGTTCTTCAAGAAGGAGGAAAGCAGGAAAGGAGTAAACTGCATCTGCTCTTCCTTAGAACCTTGCAAGGTACATGACTTTCAGTTCAGGTGGCACTTTTCATTAGTTTAAAAATGGCACTCAAAGTAGCATTGCCTAAAATCAAGAATAGCAATGCTGTACACAGAAAAACAACTCCATTAGTAGACCAATGATTGAATATCAGATATTGATGCCACAAAAGTAGAATAAAATTGAAGGTAGTGGGTAACTTATAATATAATCTATGAATATTAGACTGAAACTTCAGTGCCCAAACCACACTAGTTATTGTTCTGGCAGAAAAATCTAAAGATTATATTACAGTAATGAATTTTTCTGAAATTAAGTAAACCTCTTCATTTGGTAGTGGGATGTGGCCACTCACACAGGCTGGCACTGAAGAATAATATATGTAGTAGGGAGAATTCTGAGACACTCTTCAAGATTCCTACCTCCTAGTGACCACATCCATATACTCCCCTCCTGGAGTGTTGGTGGGGTGAATATGATGGATATCTCATTCATGATTAGGTTACTAATCAATGCACTTTGAGTTAATCAAAAGGATGGTGGGCCTGACCTAATCAGGCAAGTACTTTAAAGGAGTTTGGAGCCTTTGAGAAGTCAGAGAGATAAAAAGTGTGAGGGAAATTTAACACAGTGAGATTCTCTATCACTGGCTTTGATGATGGGGAGGGCAATGTGGCAAGGACCAGGGGGTAGCAACTAGGATCTGAGAGTGATGTTTAGCCAACAACCAGTAAGGATCTGAATTCTGCCAACAAACTAAATGATCTTGTAAATTATCTAATTGAGAATATAGCTGAGCCAACACCTTGATTTCAGCCTCTGAGACCTTTAGAAGAGAACCCAGGTAGGCTGTGCCCAGGCTCCTGATCTATAGCACTGAGAGATTATAAATGGCTGTTGTTTTAAGTTGCTAAATTTGTGAAAATTTCTTATGCAGCAATAGAACCCTAACACAATTTAAATTAAGGTAAGTAACAGCAGGATGAGGATACCTTGTGAACAGGTATGCAGTCATTTCTTAAAAGTTAGTGTCTAAATCAGTGTACTGTAGCATCTCCCAAACTGATTTCTATATGATGTGGAGAGTTTTAAGAAAAAAAGAGCTCTTGGTTAAACGAGGGGAAACAGGCATTTTTATATTTTATTTTATTTATTATTTTATTTTTATCATCAGGTGACACAAAGCCTTTAATTATACAAATGTATATCTTGAATCTGAGAGACAGTATCTCCCTATTTGACTGTAGCACCTTCCCTGGCATGTGTGGATGTGTGTGTGTGTGTGTGGGGGGGGTATCGTGTTGTAAATTCTTGTTAGTTAACAGTTTGGGAAATTGGTATATTTGTCCAGTTATACTTTAGAGTGCTGAGAAAAATATTTTTAGTTATTTTTTAGTTTTATGCTTACTAAACTCTCATTGAAGAGTGAAGTAAAAAAAAAAAACATTTTCAAATATGCAAAGACTTGGAAATTTACCATCCACAAACATTCAAGGTCTTTTATCAGGCATAACTAAAAAATTATAATTGTAAGCCAAGGCATCAGATTAATAAGAGATATAGGAGAGATGTTAAAAAATCATGGTCTATCTATTACCTATCTTTCATCAATTGATCAATTGATCCATTCATCCATCTATCTATCATTCATCTCTCCAGAGATACAAGCTCCGCATTTTGTGAATATTTTCATGAAAATCAATAGAAAAATTATATAATCGGTATTTTCTCAAAAAAAGTTAAAATATGCTTTGGCCGGTATTGCTCAGTGTTTAGAGAGTTGGCCCACACACCAAAGGGTTGTGGGTTTGAATCCTGGTCAAGTGCATGTTCCTGGGTTGCAGGTTTGATCCCTGGCTCCAGTTGGAGTGTGTGCAGGAGGCAACCAATCGATATGTCCCTCTTAAATCAGTGTTTCTCTCTCTTGCCTCCATCCCTTCCACTCTCTCTAAAAGTGAATGGAAAAAATATCCTCTGGTGAATATGAACAAAAAAAAATAGTTAAAATCTATTATAAAAATAAAACCCTGGCATTTAATAAAAAAGACCTTTTGAGACAGCATGGATGGACCTGGAAAATATTATGCTAAGCAAAATAAGCCAGTCAGAGAAAGACAAATATCACATGATCTCACATATGTGAACTCTAAGGAACAAAATACAAGACATACAAGATAGTACCACAGACATGGAAGCATGAAACAAACTGACAGATTTTAGAGGGAAGGCGGGAGGGAGGGTGGGAAGAAATTAACCAAAGAATTTATAAGCATATATGCATAACTCTTGTACACACAATAGACAGGTGAAGGCCTGGGGTGGGAAATGGGTGGAAGAGGGCAAAGGGGGAAATTGGGGAACATCTGTAATGCTTTCAACAATAAAACGAATTTAAAAATTATCTATATTGTTGGGAGTATTACAGATGTCCCCCTTTTTTTCCCCTCCTTGCCCCCATTCGCACAACTCCCTCCCCACCCCAAGCCTTCACTGAATTATTGCCTGTCTCCATAGGCAATGCGTATATACATGTAAGTTATTTGGTTAATCTCTTCCTGTTCCCCCTGCCCTCTCTTTCTTCATCCCCTCTGAGATTCATCAGCTTGTTCCATGCTTCCATGACTCTGGATCTACTTAGTTTGTCAGTTTATTTTGTTCATTAAATTCTACATATAAGTGGTTTCATGTGATATTTGTTTTTCTCCAACTGGCTTATTTCACTTAGCATACTAATCTTCAGGTCCATCCATGCTGTCTCAAAAGTAAGGGATCCTTCTTTTTAAAAGCTACATAGTGTTCCATTGTGTAAATTAACACAGCTTTTTTATCCACTCATCTACTGATGGACACTTGGGCTGTTTCCAAAACTTAGCTGTTGTAACTAACACTGCTTTCAACATAGGGGTGCATATATGCTTTCTGATTGGTGTTTGGGATTCTTAGGATATATTCCAAGAAGTGGGATCACTGGGTCGAATGGCAGCTCCATTTTTAATTTTTTGAGGAAACTACACTGTTTTCCACAGTGGTTATGCTAGTCTGCATTCCCACCAGCTGTGTACTAAGGTTCCCTTTTCTCCACATCCTCACCAGACTTGTCGATTTTAGCAGGTACGATGTGATACATAATTGTAGTTTTAATTTTCATCTCTCTGAAGATTTGTGACTTTGAGCATTTTTTCTTATGTCTCTTGGCCTTCTATATGGCTTTGGAGAAGTGCCTTTTTAGGTCCTTTGCCCATTTTTAATTGGATTTTCTTCCTTTTGTTGAGTTGTATGAGTTACATATTTTGGAAATTAACCCTTTATCTGAGGTATTATTGACAAATATGTTCTCGAATACAGTGGGTTCCCTTTACATTTTGATGCTGGCTTCTTTTGCTGCGCAGAAGCTTTTTAGTCTGATATAATCCCATTTGTTTATTTTCTCCATTGTTTGATTGCCCTAGGAGATGTGTCAGCAAACATTTTACTACGAAAGATGTATGAGATTCTGCTGCCTATATTTTTTCTTCTAGGATTTTTACGACTTCATAACTTACATTTAAGTCTTGTATCCATTTTGAGTTTATTTTTGTGTATGGTGTAAGTTGGTGGTCTAGTTTCATTTTTTTGCATGTACCTGTCCAGTTTTCCCAACACCATTTATTGAAGAGACTCTCTTTACTCCACTGTATGCTCTTGCTTCCTTTGTCAAATATTAATTGAGCATAATGGCTTGAGTCTATTTCAGGGTTCTCTGTTCTGTCCCATTGATGTATATGCCTGTTCTTGTGCCAGTACCAGGCTGTTTTGATTACAGTGTCTTTGTAGTATAGTTTGATATACAGTATTGTGATCCCTTTTTGTTCTTCTTTCTCACGATTGCTGCAGTAATTCAGGGTCTTTTGGTTCTATATAATTTTTGGAGTATTTGTTCTAGATCTGTGAAATATGCCATTTGTATTTTAGTAGGGATTGGATTGAATCTATAGATAGTTTTGGGTAGTATGGACATTTTAATGATGTTAATTCTACCAATCCATAAACACGGTATATTCTTCCACTCATTTATTTCTTCCTCAAACTCTTTTTTTTAATGTCCTGTAGTTTTCTAAGTACAGGTCTTTTACCTCGTTGGTGAAGTTTATTCCTAGTTATTTTAATTTTTTTGTTGCAATGGTAAATGGGATTTTTTTTTTTTTTAGCTTCTTTTTCTGAGAGTTCATTATTGGTGTATAAAAATGCCATCTGGATGTTAATTTTGTATCTTGCTACTTTGCTGAATTCATTTATGAAATCTAGTAGTTTTTTGGTAGATTCTTTAGGGTTTTCTAAATACAACGTTATGTCATCTGCAAATGATGATAGTTTTATTTCTTGTGTTCTAATTTGGATGCCTTTTATTTTTTCTCCTTGTCTGATCATCGTGGCTAGCACTTCCAGTACTATGTTGTATAAAAGTAGTGAAAGCAGACATCCCTGTTTTGTACCTTTTCTTAAGGGAAATACTTAGTTTTTGTCTGTTAAGTATGAAGTTGGCTGTAAGTTTGTCATATATAGCCTTTATTACATTGACATATGATCCCTCTAATCTGACTTTGCTGACATTTTTATAAAAAATAGATGCTGAATTTTGTCAGATGCTTTTTCTAAGTCTATTGATCTGATCATGTGATTTTTATCTTTCATTTTGCTTATGTGACATATTGTATTTATTGATTTGTGAATACTGTACCAACCTTTCATCCCTGGGATAAATCACACTTGGTCATGGTGTATGACCTTTTTGATATATTGCTGGATCCAATTTGCTAATATTTCATTGAGGATTTTAGCATCCGTGTTCATCAGGGATAATGGCCTGTAGTCTTCTTTCTTTGTCGTGTCTTACCTAGTTTTTGAATTAAGATAATAATGCTGGCCTTGTTAAAAGAGCTCAGAAGGTTTCCTTCCTCCTGAATTTTTTGGAATAGTTTGAGGAGGATAGGTGTTAGTTCTTTGAATATTTGGTAAAATTTTTTTGTGATCCATCTGATTCAGGACTTTTGTTTGCTGGGAGTTTTTGTGTGTTTTTTTTTATTACTGCCTCAACTTCTTTAGTTGCTCTTGGTCTGTTCAGGTTTTTTGATTCTTCCTGATTCAGTTTTGGAAGATTGTATTTTTCTAGGAATATGTCCATTTTGCCCAGATTGTCCAGTTTGTAAGCATATAGTTATTTATAGTATTTTCTTACAATCTTTGTATTTCTGTGGTGTCAGTTGTTACTTCACATTTTTCATTCCTGATTTTATTTATTTGGGTCTTCTCTCTGTTTCTTAGTAAGCGTGGCTAAATGTTCATCAAATTTTGTTGTCTTTTCAAAGAACCACCTCTTGGTTTCATTGATTTTTTTTGTGGGGTTTTTTTTTGGTGTATTTTTTTTAGTCTGTCATTTATTTCTGCTCTGATCTTTTATTATCTCTTTCCTTCTACTTATTCTGGGCTTTTTTTTTTTTCCCTTTCTAATTCTTTTAGTTGTAGCATTAGATAGTTTATTAGAGAATTTTCCTGTTTCTTGAGGTAGACCTGTAACTCTTGGATTTTAAAGGCTAGTGGAGTAGGTAGTACCTCTACTCACTTACTCCTATGATCACATCAAAATTACAAATTAATTATAGAACAGTCAACCTAGTCAACCATCTGAAGACTAGCTGAACAGAGTTTCTATAAGTAAGGATATACAGAAGAAGCCACACAGAGACTGTAATTAGGGTCTGAGACACAAAATGGGCTGGCTTCACACCCATGTGTGGAAGTTGAGAATACAGAGTTGTATCTCAGTTGCAGAGGTTTCCCCTGAGGAGGAAGTGGTCTCAACCCAAGGCCTGGTTCTCCAGCCTAGAGCACCAGTGTCTGGAATTGGAGCCCACATAGCATCAGGCTGTGAAAATCAGCAGGGATTCATCTGCCTCAGTAAGATGGAAGAGGGCTAGAAACTCAGGCATTTTCTTAAAGGGACATCACACAAAATCTTGCTTGCAGGCACTCACCCTAGGCTCCAGTAGAGGGATGGTGGATCGTAGGGTGTGCCACAGTCATATAGATAGAGACCAAGTTGTGTGGCTTCAGGGAAAGACTGAAAGGACAGCTACTAATGTCTCTATATTGTGTCCCTTTCCCACACTGCCCATAGATGTCATCTTTCTTGGGTCAAGCATTAAATCCATATGGTATTAGCCAGGGGAGCTACACTAACCCAACTCTGATGTGATGACTCCAAGATGAAGTGCCCTACCCAAAGCACACATAGTTGTTAGCTCTGCTAGCAGCAGCCCTTATAGGCACACATTTCAGTCTTTCTTAAAAAAATCTCAAAGAATTTTGGCAAGCTCAGGGATGCCAGGGACACACAGGGAGAAACTGAGTTGTGTGGCTTCAGAGTGAGAGCCATTTTCCCCTATGTCTCTGATAGGTGTCATCATTCTTATGCTAAACTCTCTCTACACAGAGCCAAAACTTAATCTGTGTTAACCTGATTAACTCTATTGACTCCACCCTGATGACTCCATGAGACTCTACCCCACCACAAAGGGCTTGCAGGCCCCAGGCAAGTGGCAGCTGGTCTTGGTATATCCTGAGACTTTTGCTGAGTGGCCTTATACCCAGCACTGGCCCTCAGTTTGAATTTGTATTAATCTGGTGAACACTTCACAGCTTTTTCTGGCGACTACCTGAAAACCTGCCCCTTGCAACTCACGTACTGTTTGAGGCTCTTTCAGTGGCTGAGCTGAAGGCTGTGGTAGATCTCAGGGTTCCTTGGGCTTTTTGCTAACCTGTCAAATTCCTGATACAGGTGGCAGCCAGCCTCAGTAGGCAGACTGGCCATTCCCATGTGCACATAAAACATTTTCCAGAATAGACTGCACATTAAGCCACAAAACAAGTCACAATAAATTTTAGAGCAATAAAATCATATCAATTGTCCTCTGCCACCACAATGGTATTGAAGTAGAAATCTATTACTAGGAAAAAAACAAAAACAAAGAACACACAAACACATGGAGGCTAAATAACATGTAACTAAGCAACAAATGACTTAACAATGAGATCAAGGAAGATATCAAAAGTTACCATGAGACAAATGAAAATGAAAACAAAGCAACCTAAAATCTTTGGAACATAGCAAAAGCAGTCCTAAGAGAGTAATTTATAGCAATACAGGCCTACTTCAAAAAAAAAAGAAAAATCTCAAACAATCTAACACCCAAGGGAACCAGAAAAAGAATAACAAATTCCAAAGAGAGCAAAAAGAAGAAAATACAACGATCAGAGTGGAAATAAGCAAAATAGAGTCTAAAATACAGTACAAAAGATCAGTGAAACCAAGAGCTAGTTCTTTGAAAGATAAACATGATTGACAAACCTTTTACCAGACTTATCAAGAAAAAATGAAAGAGGACTCAAATAAATAAAAAGAGAAAGAGGAGAAGTGAAAACTGACACCACAGAAATACAGAGGATTATAAGAAAGTATTATATTGGACAATCTGGAACAAATAGATGAATTTTTAGAAACATTTTCTTCCAAGACTGAATCAGTATGAAACAGAATTTCTGAACAGACCTATTACAACCAACAAAATCAAAGCAGTAATAAAAAAATTCCCAAAAAAAGAAGTCCTGGACTGGAATGCTTCACAGGTGAATTTTACCAAACATTCAGAGAAGAATTAACACCTGTCCTCAAACTATTCCAAAAAATTCAAGAAGAAAGACTCCCAAGTTCATTTTATGAGGTCAGCCATATCCTGATTCCAAAACCAGATAAAGACATTACAGAGAAAGAAAAGCATAGGCCAATATTCCTGATTAATATAGATGGAAAAAAAATCCTCAACAAAATACTAGCAAATTGAAACCAGCTACACATTAAAAATATACACAATGATCAAGTGGGACTCATTTCTGAGATGAAAAGTTGGTTTTATATTTGCAAAAGTATTAACATGATATACCACATAAAGAAAATTAAGGATAAAAATTATATGATCATGTCAATAGATATAGAAAAAGCATTTGACTAAATCCAGCATCCATTTATGATTTAAAAAAAAAAAAAAAACTCTCAGAAAAGTGGGAATAGAGGGAACATATCTCAATATAATAAAACCATCTATGGCAAACTCACACCTAACATAATCCTCAACAGAGAAAAGCTAAAAACCTTTTCCTTAAGATCAGAAACAAGACAGATGTCTACTTTCACCACTCTGATTCAAAATAGTATTGGAAGTCCTAGATACAGCAATCATACAAGAAATAAAATACATCCAAACTAAAAAGAAAGATGTACAATTATTATTTGAACATGACATGATACTATATAGAGAGAATCCTAAAGATTCCACCAAAGGAAAAAAACACAACTAGATCTAATAAATTAACACAGCAAAGTAGCAGGATACAAAATATTCAAAACGGGGTTGCATTTTTATACACTAATAACAAACTTTCAGAAAGGAAAACTAAAAAAAATTCTTATTTACAATTGCATCCAAAAATACCTAGAAATAAATTTAACCAAGGAGTTAAAAGGCCTGTACTCAGAATATTATAAGACTTTGAAGAAAGAAATTGAAGAAGATACAAATAAATGGAAGCATATACCAATGCTCATAGATAGGAAGAATTAACATCATTGAAATGTACACAGTACTCAAAGCAATCTATAGATTCAACACGATTCCTATTAAAATACCAATGACATTTTTCACAGAACTAGGACAAATAATTCAAAACTTTATATGTAATATCAAAAGACCTCAAATAGCCACAGCAATCTTGAGACAGAATAAAGTTAGGGGCATCATGCTACCTGATATTAAACTATACTACAAGGCTACAGTATTCAAAAGATAATACTAATGATATAAAAACAGACCCATAGATCCATGGAACAGAATAGAGAGCCGGGAAATAAACCCACACTTATATGATTAATTAATATATGACAAAGGTGGCAAAAACATACAATGAAATAAAGATAGTATATTTAATAAATGGTGTTGAAAAAATTGGACAGATACATGTAAAAAAAATTAAAATTGGATCACCTTCTTACACCATGTACAAAAATAAACTCAAAATATATTAGACTTAAATATAAGGCCCAAATCTATAAAATTCCTAGAAAAAAAAGGCTGTAAACTCTTTTCTTTTACAATATTTTTTTCTGATATATCTCCTTGGGCAAGTGAAAAAAACAAACAAACAAAAAATGCAAACAGGATACATCAAACTAAAAAGCTTTTGCACAGCAAAGGAAACCATCAACAAAACAAAAAAACAACAACCTACTAAATAGAAGACATTTACCATACATCCAGTAAGAGGTAATATACAAAATTTATAAAGAATTCACACAATGCAACACCAAAACAAGAAACAATCTAACCAAAAAAATGGACAGAGGATCTAAATGGACAGTTCTCCAAAAGGACACAAAGATGGCCAATAAACATGAAAGGATGGTCAATGTCACTAATCATCGGAAAAAGGCAAATTTAAAAGACAATGAGATATCACCTCACACCTGTCAGTATGGCTATCATCAATAAGTCAATAAACAAGTGTTGGCAAGGATGTGGAGAAAAGAAAACCCTTGTGCATTGTTTGTGGGACTGTAAATTTTTCCAGCACTATGAAAAAGAGCACAGAAGTACCTCAAAAATTAAGAATGGAACTGCCTTATGACTAATTCCATTTTTAGTTATATACCCAAAGAAACTTACAACATTAATTTGAAAAGATATATGCAGCCTTACATGCACTGCAGCATTATTTACAATAGCCAAGATATAGAAGCAACACATTGCCCATCAATAGAGGACTGGATGAAAATGTTGTGGTACATATATACAATGGAATATAACTGGGTCATAAAAAACAGAATGAAATGTTACCATTTGCAACAGCATGGATGGAACTAGACTGTATTATGCAAAGTGAAATAAATCACACAGAGAAAGACAAATACCATATCATTTCACTTATATGTGGAATCTAAATAACAAAATAAAGGAACAAACAAAACTGAAACAGATTCATAGATACAAATTGTTGGTTGCTAGACAGGAAGGCAGTTGAGGGTCTGTGTGAAAAGAGTAAAGGGATTGAGAAGTACAAATTGGCAGTTACAAAATAGTCACGATGTAAAGTACAGCATAGTCAATGGTCAATAATATTGTAATAATTTTATATGGTGCCAGGCTAGTAGTTGAAATATTTGGGGGGGGGGGGGATTACTTTGTATATTATGATTGTCTAACCACTATGCTGTACACTTGAAACTAACATAAAATAATATTGAATGTCAACTGTAACTGAAAAATAAAATAAATTAAAAAGAAACCCTCAATAAAATAATAACCATTAAAGAATTGAATTGAGAATCAAACATCTTGTCACCATATAACTAAAACTTCTTGGAATTTCTTAGAATCTCTATCTATATAAGCTA